>NC_080671.1:251541091-251718591 GCF_030247195.1 Topomyia yanbarensis
TGAATTTAGCATAGTCTGTACGGTGATGACCTATCGCGAACAAATTTCTATTGCGTAATTGACGAGTAGGAGCATATAAATTTAATTTTGACAATATGTAAGATGAGTCAATACGCTGCATGACGATATCGTTTAGAAACGAGATCATAGCATAGTCCCCGACGTTCTTTCAATGTTTGAATATCTATTAACATACAACGTGCTTCATAAGATGGAAGAGGGAATACTGTCCATCTTAACTTGCGTAGTGCATATAATAGAAACTGTTTTTGGATTGATTCAATTCTCACTTCGTGTTTTTTTATGAATGGTAACCAAACAATACTACAATATTCTAAAATAGACCGAACATATGCTACGTAAAGAGTTTTAATTGTGTAAGGATCTTGAAAGTGATATCCGAAGCGTTTTATAAAATTAAGCATATTACTAGCTCTATGAACAATTGTGTTGTAATGTTCCACAAATTTTAATTTTTTATCTAAGATAACTCCTAAATCTCTTATTTTATCGCATTTCTGAACGGTTTGATTACCTAATGTAATTGACACGGAAGCCGTGATTTGTTTTCTGCTAAAAGTCATGAGATTACATTTTTTAACATTTAACTCCAGTAAACATTTACAACACCATGTATAAAAGATTTGTGTTTCATCGTGAAAAACATTATAGTCATTATTATTTCTAATTTCTAAAAATAGCTTCATATCATCCGCATATATGAGAATATTAATGTTTTTTAAAATAAGAGAGATGTCGTTGACATATAAAATAAAAAGAAGAGGTCCTAAGTGTGAACCTTGAGGAACCCCCGAAGTAGCTTTAATTATATCAGATTTCATCTCATAGAATTTTACTATTCGCTGACGATCTGTTAAATACGACTTAATCCAATTGAGGAGTCTCATCTCGATTCCCAATTTTTCAAGTTTGAATATTAACATGGGAATGTCCAGCTTATCGAAAGCTTTGCTGAAGTCAGTGTAAAGAGCTTCTATATGATTTCCTTTATCCATGGCATTTAACGAGTAATCAACAAATTCTAAAAGGTTTGTACTAGTTGAACGGCCTTTAAAAAACCCATGTTGTGAATTTGTTATTTTATGTTTGACTTGGTTGAAAATGGTTTTATTTATGATGGATTCGAAAAGTTTGGGAAAGCAAGACAGAATGGCAATTCCACGATAATTGCGAATATCAGATTTTGTACCCGATTTATAAATAGGTATTAAAAAAGATTTTTTCCAATCTTTTGGGAAAATACCAGATTCTAGTGACTTATTGAACAGCCAGAATAAAGGTGACGTAAGCTCAGTTGCTAAATTCTTTATGAAAGCAGGTGGAATTCCATCAGGTCCGGAGCCTTTAGTGGCATCTAGATCATTGAGACCAGACAAGATATCTTGAACATTAATGTGACTGACACCAACATCCCTTGAATAATCAGGAAATAAGAAAAATATTCAAAGTCACGATCATTGTCTGAATAGTTAGAATAAGTTTCTTGAAAAAATGTTGCGAAGAGATTACAAATATCTTTTGAAGTTTCACCCTCTTTCCCATCTAAAGACATTTTTGATGGGAAGTTGCATGAATTCAACTTAGTTTTGATGTAATTAAAAAAGTTTTTTGGGCATGACTTGATCTCATTTTCAGTTTTTGCATTATATACAGTTAGTGCCGAAGAAATAGCCAAAGTTAGTTGGTCACGAATGTTAAGGTATTTTTCCAAATTATCCTGATTATTGTGTTTTCTGTAAATTTTGTGAGCTTTTTGCTTCCGATTTTTTAAATTAATAATTTCCTTGTTGAACCAAACTGGATTTTTCTCATTCGTGTTTCTCAGCAATGGCTGAACTGATCTTATCCAAACCAATTTTAAATGAAAGAACAAAAAAACAGTATGAACGCTATTATTTTGTTTTTGATTCTGATGTTTAGTTTCCAAGATATGAATGTTTGAATGCGTAAAAATTGCGTTTTTTGCAGTTTTTTTTAAATTATCTGCCGAAATTGACAATATATATTAACAGTTTATATGTTTTTAGACCGGATTAACGAATACCTTTCGAACAAGCTATAGATTGTTGAAATCGGACTATTATCAAAAGAGATATTTAACATTAAATGCGGACGAAAGATTTTTATCATTTCCCATTGCCAGAAATATGACCAAAAACATGTAATCTATTATTAACGCCAAAACGGCTTATTTTAGGTCAATAGTATCTTCGGAGAATTTAATGGAGGTAAAATGCCCTTTCTTTTGGTATTGTGCTTTTGCTGATTAATCCACCTATGCGTGAGATATTTTCACAAATTTTCTTGGAAGTGATTATATCGAAATGATGCCTTCGGTAAATTTGTAGCTATTACTTTTGCGAATAACTTTACTAAATACTTTAAATATCTATTTTGAATACTTTAAAAGTTATGGCTTGTTGTTTGTTGATTACTCTTTGTCGCCTATTTATTGTTCAATATAGTAATAATCCATTGAAATAAGCAAAACATTATTTCGATAAAACGAATTTTGTATTTCATTTTACTATCTGCAATCGCTAGAAATAATCACCGAACACTTCCAAGTTGTCTGGAAGGAACTTGATAACTTATCAGTACAAAAATGTTCACTTGTGCGAACCTTCTGACTGCAATTTTTCTAACTTATAACCATCGGATCGATCTCAAACATATCGGAAAATGAAAAGCGAAATAAATAACTCCAAGCAACGACGTAGCCAAGAGAAGGTTTTGGGGTTTAACACCATACAACCACCCCCCCCCCCCCCCACCCCAGCACAACCAAAAAAAAAAATTACAATGAATACAATAACAATTATCTGATTTTTGATAACCTGTTGTTGTAAACATCATGAGGACTTTTGATAAATTGTTGGAATGGGGTCCTGATATGTAACTGATCTATTGGTCTTGTTTTCACAGTTGTCTAATTGCATCAATATCAAATTCCTGCCTGAAAACATTCCAATAGAAAATTCCAGAGTTCTGTAATCAATCATAATCCTCAGACTTATTTTGAAATTGAGCTCATTTTTGTAGAGATGTACTGTAATAAGGGTCTTTATTTAATAGGAAGCGAAGTTAAAATTGATTTAATGTATATGAAACATAGAACTGCTCACCAAAAAAATGCATAACTTTCAACATTTGCTAAAAATGTTTTTGCCTTTCTCATTCACTCTAAAATTCGTCAATCTAATCCCGACCCGGAGAGCCGTGTGTCATATGCCAATCGACTGAGTTCGTCGAGATCGGAAAATGTCTGTGTGTATGTATGTGTGTACGTGGAAAAAAATGTGACCTCTGTTTCTCAGAGATGGCTGAACCGATTTGCACAAAGTTAGTCTCAAATGAAAGGTACAACCTTCCCATTAGCTGCTATTGAATTTTTTATTGATTGGACTTTCGGTTCCGGAGTTACAAGTTGAAGAGTGCAATCACACAGCAAATTCCCATATAAACTGAAATGAAAAAAATTCAAAATCAAATTTGTTTTTTTGATGCCAAATGACTTTAAAATGCATGAAACATTGAGATGTTTGACAAAATTGATTTCTTTGGACTTTGGTACATTTTTGCCTTTCTCATATAGAAAGGTTATGCAATCACTCTAAAAATCGTCAATCATACCGGCCCGGAGGGAGTATGCAGTGAGGGGTTGCTACTTTAAAATTAAAACTAGTTTAAAATTTCTTAACAAGTCTCGGATCTTTCTCCATGATCCGTCGCTAGTTTCAAGCGATGTTTCAGTGTCACATAGTATCTCAAGATCGTGGCTGTCGATCCGTTGTATGTATGTGCAAAGCGTACTGAACAAGTAAAATATTCAAAAACAGTAATTTAAGGTCAAGATAGCATCATTTTTAAACCGCCAATTTCGGAGGTTTAGTATCTTCGATGAGTTTTACAAACGTTAAACAGCGCATCATTTGATAAAATAATTTTGACTGTATATCGTCCAAGAAGTATTTATGGTGAATTTTCTCAGGTTAATATTCATGACTACAATAAAGTCTCAACAAATTCGCTAAAGACATGAACTCTGTTACTATTTTCTGAAAAATTAATTCTGCATAATTTTAAAACTTCAAAAATTACGGTTTCGGAATTATGCCGTTTGGACAGTATGATCGATTTTCAGCAAACATCCACCAAACCGAATTTCTGGCTACGCCGCTGACTTCAAGTAAGTAGAAACAAAGTCGTTCTACGCTCGTTCACAAGAAACTTCTTCGAATGCTGAATATCTATTATAATACATTGAAACCCCGATTTTATCAGCCAAATATGAACATATGTTTGATGGGCTCTAGCAGACGAACAAGATTGAATTCGAGTAAATCCTTTCTTGAGCATGTTTTCCTTATCATGAAGATGGAAATATGCAAATATAAAAAGTTCATCATAATCAGAAATAGTTATCAGACTACAACAAGGGACGGGAAGAATATTTTAACAGCTTCAGTTTATTATAAAGAAAAAAAAATCCCGATTTAGTCAATGTCCCCATTTTGTCAGCCTAAAATACACCATGAGACTGATAAAAATGAGTCTTTATTGTATGTATTATTCACTGTGTTTCACATTAATAGGTACATTTCATTTTTGGGGATTTTTTTATTGCATCGAACTACAACAATTTTTAGGTAGTTTTCAAGTGGTTATATGTTGCAGATAGTGAAAATACTGAAATTTTCAGCTTTTTTCCTACACAATATTACGAAAGCTTATTAAACCATTTTTTCTAATAATTTTGTGAAAATTATAAACTATTTGAAATTTTTTAATAGTTTTATTTTTTATTTAACTTTGATTTTGTAATAAATATTGACCATCACTTAACAACATAGTCTTTTTTCATGGCTTGCGGTGAGCACGATCTCTCGAATTGCTGAACTGAAAATTATGGAATAGAAATTAATTTTTAGTATTCTTTTTAGATTTAACTCGCCGCGCAGATAGCTCTGAATTAGACCCGCTGGTGCCCTAAGACGATTTCGCTAGATTTTCAGAGCACTGTGCACTCAGTGCATTAACGCAAGTGACGGAAGGTTATCGAAAAGTTTCGTGAAAATGAAAATTCCAGTAATGATGATGATTTTCTCAAACGGTTCGTTTTCGAGAGGTTTTTATTTGTTCTTTGGCATTAGGATTAGCGATAATAATTTAAATCAAGGATACTACTGGGAAGTCACCTTTAGAAAAAGTCGATGTCGAAGTAAAATTTGGAACTATGCACGCATGCACTTCAGAGATAGCGTGATATCAGGAGCTGCGATTCCATTTCAACGCTTTTTTGTGAAAAGGGCGATACTTATCAATGTAAACATTAGGCTTTTTTCACACATGCGAATGAGGGCTTTGAAACGCAACAAATTGACCTAAAAAATTGAATTCTACGATACAGCAAAAAATACAACGGGCGAAACTGTATTTTTGTTTGTTTATTTAAAGTTTCGCCCTCCACGCTCCATGCAAACAAACAGAGCGATACTTTTTTGCTAACAGTTTAGAGGCGAAACTGTTTTTTCGTATTTTTTAGGATTATCAGCTGTAAATAGTAACAATGATCGCTATCCAAAAAACCCGGACGAAATCGGTGGTGTAAAATGGTAGTCATTGTAAAAAAACTTCAATGCTGATAGGTGGGACCGAAAAAGTAAATAATCGCCAAAGGGGCGATAGTATCATTTTGTCAATTTCAATAGCAAAAACAAATTTTAATTTAATAATTTCAAATACTTTATGAAATTTTTGGTTGCGATGACTGAATCATGCAATCTAGGATGTAAAAAACACAATAACTCTTAAATAGGAAATAAAACCAAGTTTGGAAATATTCACTGTTGATTTTCTTTGAATGCTGTCAGTGCTAGTATCGCTTTTCTCATGAAAAAGTGTTAATTTCTTAGTTCTCAGTCGCGTTGAAATTTTGAGTAAAGTATAAACTTCAAATCGATTACAAAAAACCTGTTTTAATCCACCTAGCGGTGCAATTGTGCCTTTCTCATTTCTCTATACTATGGCACGGAGGCTTTTTATGTTCAACATACTTGTGGAAATGTCCATTACATTCTTAGTACACTTTGCACTTATACACAATGGCATGCCAGCCACGAACTTGATGAGCTACGTGTCGACGGTGAAACACTTGAAACAAAAAAATATCATACTCCATTAGTCTAATCAGCATTAGATCAATGTTATCTGCTTGCTAACTCATTTTGTCATGCGGGGGTGGGTATGTGAGGAGGACGAAAGTCCCATGAACGAACGACTCCCCAGCTTAAATTGGTATGCTTTGTGATATAGTGATGGTTTAAAGATGATGGGGTTGAAAGGGAGGGGTATGAGAGCTGGATGGGGTGGTGTTCTGAGGGGTGATTTAAGGAGATTTTTAAAGGAGGGGAGTGAACAGTAGAGGGGCGGGGGGTGTAACCCCTCTCCGTAAACCATCAACTACGCCCCTGTTAAAATCCAGAAACCTTATGCAAGTCGAAAAAAAAAATTGGCCGGGATTAGGTTGACGTTTTTCAGAGTGATTCCATAACCTTTCTATATAAGAAAGGCAAAAATGTGCCAAAATCCAAAAAAGTGAATCGTCGTCAAATTTTTTTTCGAGTTTGCATCAAATCTCGACGTTTTATGCACCTTGAACACATTTAGCATCAAAAATAAAAATTCTATTTTTAATTTTTCCTATAGTTTATATGAGAAGTTTCTGTGTGGCCGTACTCTGAAACCCGTAATTCCGGAACCAGAATTCCGATTGATCCAAAATTTAATAGCAGCCGATGGGAAGGTTGCACCTTTCATTTGAGACTAAGTTTGGGCAAATCGGTCCAGCCATCTCTGAGAAAAATGAGTGACATTATTTGACACATACGCACATACATACACACACACATACAGACACATACATACATACACACATACACACATACATACATACACACACACATACATACTTTTTCCGATCTCGACGAACTGAGTCGAATGGGATATGACACTCGGCCCTCCGGGCCGGGATTAGGTTGGAGTTTTTCAGAGTGATTGCATAACCTTTCTATATGAGAAAGGCAAAATCGATTTTTTTGGCTCAGTACAATATATAACCCCTTTAGGAAAATTCAGTTTTCCCACCACAATGCATTGATTGAAGAATTTAAATATTTTATTAACAGAGCATTAGCAATAATTCGTTTGTATGTCTATTTTATGGGCCATTTTTTCGCTTTCCCATTGATTTGGTTTGAGATTTCTAGCACTGATGTTGTCCTATACTGATTTGAGCGATTCTCTGAGTCCTGCCACTATCCCATGTAGTATGTGTTATCAAAAACATTGCGAAGCATCAAGTTCTAAATGTGCTCAAACGATATAATATCCGAAGGGAGTGATAAGAGTTATAAGAAATGTCTCATCACACTGTTAGGTGGATTAAAAGCGTTTTTATTTTTACATGGATTTTTTTAAATTTTGTTAAAATTTCGTTGAGCTGATTTTGGGCGACTTAGTGGAATGTTTAATTAAACACTTTTCTTTTTTGATGTATTTCGCATATTGATACAAACACTGATGAAGGCTGCAAGCCGTAGCCAAAATACGTATCTGTGATATAAAAGTGCATTTTTGCAGTTTTCATAGAATAGTTGAATTAAAACGGAAGACAGCATAGAAAAGTGTTCAAATTTTTTTCAAGCTGTAGATTTTTTTGTATTTCTGCAGTTTCAACATTCTGCCTTTTTGCCTTTCTCATATAGAAAGGTTATGCAATCACTCTGAAAATCGTCAACCTAATCCCGGCCCGGAGGGCCGAGTGTCATTTCCAATTCGACTCAGTTCGTCGAGATCGGAAAAAGTCTGTGTGTGTATGTGTGTGTATGTGTGTCTGTGTGTGCATGCATGTGCGTATATGTCAAATAATGTCACTCATTTTTCTCAGAGATGGCTGGACCGATTTGTATTTGTATTTGTATAAAAAAAAGTCCAACTGACAATTTGTCTTAATGAACTATACTAAACTAAGGTAAACTAAACATAATTAAAATAGTGACAATACACGACGACGAAACTGCGAAGAGTTCATGACGAAGTCGAAAATTTCAGCAAACTCGTTGAAGCGACGACTCATTGCTAAAATTGGACTATTGGTAGCGTAGTTAGTGCTGCGCATTTCAGAATGCAGCAGGGCTCGAGGGCGAAGAGAACGGGTAGGCGCGTAGAGGTTGATTTGCTCTAGTAGCTCCGGATCATCATATTCAGCCAGCAGAATCTTTGACACGAAGGTAGCTTGCGCTGCATGTCTCCGGCGTGTTAAAGTATTAAGTCCTAAAAGACGACAACGGTCCTCGTACGGTGGCAGGTTTAATGGATCGTTCCACGGCAATTCACGTAACGCATATCGTATGAATTTACGCTGGACAGCTTCGATCCTAAGGCTCCACGTAGCTTGATACGGGCACCAAACGACGTTTGCAAATTCCAACTGCGGGCGCACCAACGAGCAATAAAGAGCCTTGAAGCATAGAGGATCCCGAAATTCGTTGGATATTTTGAAAATAAATCCCAGCAAACGATTGGCTCTGTCGATGGTCGCTGAGACGTGATGAGTATACGTTAGCTTATCATCAAGAATGACTCCTAGATCCTTCACGTGGTCAACGCGTTGTAGTAGAGTTCCTGCGATGTTATAGTTGAAGGTAACCATATTTCTCGTTCGGTAATAGCTGATGACAAAACATTTTGCAACGCTAAGGACCATCATGTTTCTTACACACCAGCTATAAAAGGTGTCAATAAGATGCTGTAGCTCACGGCAATCGGCTTCATTCCGTATAACAAGAAAAAAATTTAAGTCGTCGGCAAAAAACAGCTTTCCTCCACGGCTTAGAACGAAAACCGCATCGTTCACGAACAGTGAAAAAGTAGTGGACCTAGCGTACTACCTTGAGGAACTCCGGAAGTGTTGAAAAAGGATTCTGAAACAATATCGCCAATTTGAACAACGATTTCACGGTGCACAAGGTAGGATCGAAGCCAATGGCAGAATTTAGTAGAACACCCTAGCTTATCAAGCTTTGTTATCAGTATCACATGATTAACTCTATAAAAAGCTGCCTTTAGATCAGTGTAAATTGTATCCACCTGCAATTTCTTAGACATTTGTTCCGTGCAAAATGACGTAAACCAGACGAGATTCGTCTCGACTGAACGTCCTGGGAAAAATCCGTGCTGAGATGTACTAATGTAGTATCGACAAGCAGAAAATAACGCCTCGTTGATAATTGATTCAAAAACTTTAGATTCGACTCCTAGCGAAGAGATTCTTAGTCTCAAATGAAAGGTGCAACCTTCCCATCGGCTGCTATTGAATTTTGGATCGATCGGAATTCTGGTTCCGGAATTACGGGTTTAAGAGTGCGGCCAACAGAAATTTCTCATAACCGATTTAATCCACCTAGCAGTGGGATGATACATTTCTTACACATTTCACTATAGGATTAGTTTGCAAAACTCACGAGAAGTATGCACCCAACTAGAGGTGGGATGAAAACAGTTTCTAGTCTTGCATGAATTAAATCTCGAATAAACTGAATAAATTATAGAAATCAACAAAACGAACGAAATAAAACAGTAAAGCAAAAAATGAAATAATAGGTTTTTAAATTCATAAAATGAGTAGAAAAATTAATGTAAATCAAAATTATAATATACACGAATCAAATTAGATTAAGTTATTAAATAAAAATTAAGATTATATTTAGATATAGTTATAAGATTAATAGAATAAATTGACTCATACTAACAAATTGAATAAAATAAAACGAACATGAAATGCATAAAATTAAAGATATGAATAAAATGAATCAAATGATTCAAATGATTCAAATGAATCAAATGAATCAAATGAATCAAATGAATCAAATGAATCAAATGAATCAAATGAATCAAATGAATCAAATGAATCAAATGAATCAAATGAATCAAATGAATCAAATGAATCAAATGAATCAAATGAATCAAATGAATCAAATGAATCAAATGAATCAAATGAATCAAATGAATCAAACGAATCAAATGAATCAAATGAATCAAATGAATCAAATGAATCAAATGAATCAAATGAATCAAATGAATCAAATGAATCAAATGAATCAAATGAATCAAATGAATCAAATGAATCAAATGAATCAAATGAATCAAAGGAATCAAATGAATCAAATGAATCAAATGAATCAAATGAATCAAATGAATCAAATGAATCAAATGAATCAAATGAATCAAATGAATCAAATGAATCAAATGAATCAAATGAATCAAATGAATCAAATGAATCAAATGAATCGATGAATCAAATGAATCAATGAATCAAATGAATCAAATGAATCAAATGAATCAAATGAATGAAATGAATGAAATGAATCAAATGAATCAAATGAATCAAATGAATCAAATGAATCAAATGAATCAAATGAATCAAATGAATCAAATGAATCAAATGAATCAAATGAATCAAATGAATCAAATGAATCAAATGAATCAAATGAATCAAATGAATCAAATGAATCAAATGAATCAAATGAATCAAATGAATCAAATGAATCAAATGAATCAAATGAATCAAATGAATCAAATGAATCAAATGAATCAAATGAATCAAATGAATCAAATGAATCAAATGAATCAAATGAATCAAATGAATCAAATGAATCAAATGAATCAAATGAATCAAATGAATCAAATGAATCAAATGAATCAAATGAATCAAATGAATCAAATGAATCAAATGAATCAAATGAATCAAATGAATCAAATGAATCAAATGAATCAAATGAATCAAATGAATCAAATGAATCAAATGAATCAAATGAATCAAATGAATCAAATGAATCAAATGAATCAAATGAATCAAATGAATCATATGAATCATATGAATCATATGAATCAAATGAATCACACGAATCAAATGAATCAAATGAATCAAATGAATCAAATGAATCAAATGAATCAAATGAATCAAATGAATCAAATGAATCAAATGAATCAAATGAATCAAATGAATCAAATGAATCAAATGAATCAAATGAATCAAATGAATCAAATGAATCAAATGAATCAAATGAATCAAATGAATCAGATGAATCAAATGAATCAAATGAATCAAATGAATCAAATGAATCAAATGAATCAAATGAATCAAATGAATCAAATGAATCAAATGAATCAAATGAATCAAATGAATCAAATGAATCAAATGAATCAAATGAATCAAATGAATCAAATGAATCAAATGAATCAAATGAATCAAATGAATCAAGTGAATCACATGAATAACAAGAATCAAATTGATTTAATTCATCCAGTGAATACAATGAATCAAATTAATGAAATGGATCAAATGAATTAAAAGAATGGATGAACAAAATGAATAAAGTAAAAAATAAATGAAATGCATAAATAAAACAAATGAATCAAATAAACAAAATGAGCTGAAGTGATAAAATGAATAAAAAGAAGAAAATTAGCAGAATTAAATGCATTGATTAAAATGAAAAATTGAAGAATGGTAAAAGGTTATAAATTAATATAAAGAAATAAACTGAATCGAATAAATTATTTGGAAGAAGAGATTGAAACTGAAAAAGATTATTGAAATGAAGAAACTGAACAAAATGATTAAACTGGAAAAAATGAATAAAATAAGTTAAATGAGTTATGAGTAAAATGCACAAAAAGAATAAACTGATCAGAGTGAATCCAAAGATTGAAACGAATAAAATAAGTAAAATGAACGCAGATGAACAAAACGAATAAAAAGATGCGGAATGAAATAATTAATTAAAATGAAATGGTCATATATTTGAAGATAAAAATATTTTTGAATTAAGAAAATGAATATACCGGATTGTACGAATTTCAGAACCATTGCATCAAAAATTTTTGAAATGTTTTTGAAAATCCCATCTTCTGAGAAAAGGCTAATAAAAATGCAATGGACTTTCTAGGGCTTCCATCTTTTTTTGGTTTTATTCTTTTTGTTTACATGCTTCTTTACTTGACGGGGTCGTTTTAAGATTATCTGGTGTTTCTACCGTATTGTTGGACCATATTTATTTATCAGGAACCTGGAACGCTCAATTTGCTTTGGAATTCGAAGTTTACTTTTTGGTCACATATTCCCGAAAAAAAGATTTATGTACAGAATAGAATTTACTGGTCCAGTATTTTAACGCGCAATTGAATATAGTAAAGTGAGACAAGGTCACATGTGCTTTCAAGCCCCTTGAACAAAGAACGACAGGGAGAATGCGATTCGTGAATGAGACAGGTAGATATTTCAAAATTTTTATTTGCATTGAAGTAAATAGTGTGAAATGTCTAGGCTATGTCGATAGCATAAAAGCCGTGCATTCAGTTGATTGCAATGCAGTCTCTTTCCATTCATCCTTATAGCTTTCATATTGTTTCGTTCGGATTTCACAGTATTGGTCTGTATAGGCCTTATTTATGGATAAATAAGGCCTATACAGACCAATACTGTGAAAAATAAATGGTTCAAACTACTCAGTATATCCAGATATGGACGACGATAAGTTAGAAGACACATTGTAGTTGCATCCCCCATCGAGAGTGGGTACTTTGGAAGACTTTTTTTTTTTTTTTTAATAGCCCGCCTCTTACCCCCACACCAAAAAGCTCACAAACGGAGCCCCCTGGTAGTGGACACATCAGTTCTCAGCGTACAAAAAAAAGGTCAGCACAACAAAACAAAGTTACGAATCGCGGAAACGCTGAGAACAAAAAAAAAACAATACGAGACCGACAAAACACAAAATTTGACAAGAAGCTACGGCGAGTACCCAGCGGAAAAGAATCCTTTTAAGGGTCCCATCGTAGCTTTGCAGGAAGCTCATAATAATTTAAATTTATTTATTACTTATTGCTATAAAAAATGCATTTATCAATTGTTTTTATTTAAAAAATGTTAACCAATTATAGCTAAAGGAATAAGCTCGATTGGTGGTGAACGAAGTTTATATTAAAAATTCTCCTATTTTATTTTTTAAAATTAGTTTCAATTTTGCTTGGAAACGAGTGCGACATGTTATTTGCTTTAAATCCGTAGGAAGCTGGTTGAATAGCTTAGGTCCGATGAAAGAAATGCGTCTTTGACCAAGGTTCGTGGATACTCTGGAGTATAATAAATGATTGGCTTGTCTGGTGCTGTGAGCTCGAATTCCTGTCGTAAATTCTAGATTATTATGAGCAATAGTATTATGCAAAGCATTGTGGATGTACATTATTGTTTGGTAGTTAGTCAACCCAAGCAAAGGTAAAATGTTATGGGCATTATTATTGTATAACAAAATAGTAGGGTACATAAATGGTTTTTTATAAATAATTTTAAGACATCTGTTTTGAAGCGTTTGTAGCTTTTTCAGATTCGAAATACTGGCACGGCCCCACACAGATACAAGGTAGTTCAGCAATGAGTGGATGTGCGCATAATAAAATTTTAGAAGTACATGCTGGGGAACAAAAGAGCATACTTTACGCATAGCCCCACATAACGATGCAACTTTTCTCTCTATAGATGTTATATGCTCAATCCAGGAGAGTGTGGGGTCTAAGTGAAGTCCTAAATATTTGAAGCAGTTAGTTTCTTGAATTACAGACTGTCCCATGACTTCTTTTCCTGGATCTCGTTTGTAGATATTTTTGGTCTTTGATCCGTTATTTTTCATGAAAGTTCGTACCAATACAACGAATGTGCAGCTGATACAACTCATGGTTCATTCGCCTGCGCAACGTTCCGTCTTCCATCTGCAACACCTTCCGTTCGAAAACTCCAAGGGTGCGTTGGTCCTCCACGAGCATAGTCCAGGTCTCGTTGCCGTAGAGGACCACCGATCTAATCAACGTCTTGTAGATAATCAACTTCGTGCGGCGGCGAATTTTGTTCGACCGGAGCGTCCTCCGGAGTCCAAAGTAGGCACGATTTTCCGCCAAGATCCCTCTCTGAATTTCTCTGCTTTTATCATTGTCGTCGGTTACCAGTGAGCCCAAATACATGAATTCGTCGACCATCTCAATTTCGTCACCGTCAATCCGAACTCGGGTGGGAGGTTCACATTGTCGTCTCTAGAAACTCTTCCTCTCATGTATTTTGTCTTCGAAACGTTGATGGCAAGACCAATCCTGCTGGCTTCAGCTTTCAGTCTTTGAGCATATATTTCATTCAAAATTCAATAGAGATACGAATAGTTTAAATATCGCACGTGGAATGTCTCTTTTGAAAATTTTCATCGTCAAACTTTCATATTACCCAGTTAAGCCAAATATTTTTCGGATATAGCCATGAATTTCCTTAATTATAGTGTAGATACAGGCTTTGAATACAATTGAATTAAAATTGAGTTGATGTAGCAGCAGACAAAAATAGTTTTGTTTTCTCAAACCTTCGCAATTACAATTAATAAATATTTCAGATTGGCAGATTATCACACAACTTAGAAATGGATACAGAAATAGCTAGATAGATGCGATAGAAGAGAGACAGAGAGAAAGAGGGAGATGGGGGGGGGGCGTGTGAGGAATGGCAAATGATGGTTAATGCAGTGACATTATTTTTATAGGTACGTTATTATGATATATTGATTCCTTTCATTCTTGTCATAATTAATGTGAGTAGTAATTTTTGCGCCATAACCAGTATAATCTAAATCTTGGAAAAGAGCTAAATTTTCGCTAGATTTTTGGGCTTCAAACATACAGTTGTGGTCGCACCTCGACCATTTGTAAAGGCGGGACTCTTTCGGGATGAAGAACTCAGGAAGGAAAATTTTCTAATTTAATTCTTTAATTTGAGGTGCGCGATACAATGGTTAAAACACGAATGAATTTTGCACACGCAGGTGCTACCATATTTAGTTTAGTGCAGCGAATGATGGCGTAGCGGAGCTAGAGTTGGCGCGCCTTCAAAGCGTCTGCTGCGTTGTACATGCGTTGCTATCCACATCACTCATCGAAGCAACCGAACTGAGATTGCTGTCAGCAATTTTCATTCCATCTTCAAACTTGTTCGTGAACGAACGAACATTCTCCCCCCAGAAACAAACTTACCGGTTTGCTCGCTGTTAGGATCAGTTGATTTCTTTTCATTGTCCTCAATCGGAAGCGGACATACCTTTGAAATAGGGCGGCGGAAGATACCTTGAGAAGTAAGAACATCCATTACTCGAACTCTTCCATCCTTGCCCGGGTAAGTTTTCGCAATTCGTCCCAACTTCCACGACTGAGCTGGTTGGTTGTCCTCCTTTAGAACAACTATCATACCGGATCGCAGGTTGGGCTGATTATTTGTCCATTTGTGTCTTACTTGAAGATGATGCAAATATTCAAACGACCATCTCTTCCAAAAATGCTGCCGAAGGGACTGGATGTACTTCCACCGTGACAGTCTGTTGGACGGGATGGACTCATACGATGGTTCAGGAATTGATGTCAGTTCTCGACCAATCAAAAAATGTCCTGGCGAAATAACTTTAGGATCGTTTGGATTACATGAATATCCAAAGAGCGGACGGGAGTTAAGTATGGCTTCTATCTGAAGTATGGCTTCTATCTGAGTTAAAACTTTTGCGAATTCCTCAAAATTCAACGATGTAGTTCTCAAATTCTTTTTCAGGTGGGATTTGACACATTTTACATTGGCCTACCAAAGGCCTCCGAAATTGGGGGCGTGAGGCGGAATAAATTTCCACTCAATCTCTCGTGGTTGGCAAAATTCACTAATGATGCCCTGAGTTTGCTGATCCTTGAATAATTTGTATAACTCGTGA
This sequence comes from Topomyia yanbarensis, assembly GCF_030247195.1. Lineage (NCBI taxonomy): Eukaryota > Metazoa > Arthropoda > Insecta > Diptera > Culicidae > Topomyia > Topomyia yanbarensis. The sequence continues at coordinate 251,556,961 of NC_080671.1, forward strand.
AGCTCGTTGTTGGCGCCCACAAAGTTCAGACCATTATCGGAGTTCATCTGCTCTGGGACACCGCGGCGACTCACGAATCTATTCATTGCTGCGATAAATGCTGAAGCTGATAAATCCGACACTAATTCCAAGTGTACCGCCTTCGTCGTCATGCAAATGAACACCGATATATAAGCCTTTACAATCACTGGCTTCCGAATGCCGTGCCTCACGTACACAGGTCCTGCAAAATCTACTCCGGTCCTTGCAAATGGAGCAGATGGAGTTACTCGATTCTCCGGAAGGCTTCCCATTTGTTGGTTAACACCCCTTGGATACGCTCTGAAGCACTTGACGCAACTTCTCGTGACCTGACGAGCAACGGAACGCAGATTGGACATCCAAAAGCGTTGCTGGAAAGCTGCTATCAACCCAGTTGGACCTACGTGAAGGTTTTCCTCGTGTATTGCTCGAAGTAACAGTTTTACTACCGGATTGGTTTTTGATAAGATGAGCTGATGTTTTGCACAGTACGGTAATACAGAATTTTGGAGTCTGCCTCCAACTCGTAGCAATCCATCTTGGTAAATTGGACTCATGTTGTTCATTGTTTTGCAGGGCTCCCCAGACTGGATCCTTTTGATTTCCTCCGCAAATTCTGACTGCTGGATGGCACGAACGATAACGTTCAGTGCAGCTCTCATCTCTGGGACACTAACATAAGCACCCTTCGTGCGCTCGGCGTCCTTTTTGGTTCTAATGTTTTTGATTAATCGGAGTACTAAGGCGATTACTCGTTGCAGTTTACGGAACGAACTAAATTTGGTAAACACAACTATGGCGGGTGTGATACTGGTCAACCTTCGAAGCTCTGGAATTTCATCGTCAGCTAATGGTTCTGATGAGTCAGGGTGATATGTAACATCCATCATAAATTCAGGTCCATGCCACCACAGGCTATTTAGCTGCAACGCGCCTGCTAGCTGTCCCCTCGATACAATGTCTGCTGGGTTATTTGAGGTGTGCACGTAATTCCATGTAGCTTTCCATATTTTGCAGTATTTGTTTATTTCTAGAACCCGGTTGCGGACAAATACCGAAAGTAAGGCAGGTGATTTGTTAATCCACGCTAGGGTGATCTGACTGTCACTCCACAAAACGATTTTTTGGAAGTTCAAATTCATTGCTCGAATAACTTTGTCCGTGAGACGCGTTAACAGCAATGTAGCGCACAGCTCCTTTTTTGGGATAGTCAATTCTCGCAATGGTGCTACCTTTGACTTACTGCACAGAAGCCGACTACTGACATCTCCATTGGCTTTCATACAGCGTACATAAATGCAAGCGCCATATGCCAATTCTGAAGCATCCGCGAACCCATGTAGTTCGATGGTGGTAGTTTCCGATGACAAAGCATACCTAGGAATTCTCATTCGGGGAATATCCGATAATGATTCACTGAAGGACGTCCAAGCTACAGCCAGGAATCTGGTCGTCCCAATCAAGCTTAATGGCCCACAGTTTCTGCATGAACAATTTAGCCACGACGACAACAGGTGCCAACAGACCCAACGGATCAAACATTTTTGCGATTTGAGAGAGAACATACCTTTTTGTGAGTTTGTCTGGAACAGTTGAACTCGAAGTTGGAACAGAAAACATGAACTCGTCAGAAGATGGATTCCAAAGCAATCCAAGCGTTTTGATGACCTCGTTTGCTGTTGGACTCTGAATCTCGATTGGCTTTTCTCTTTCGTCCTCTGGAATATTTTTGAGCACCTCCTGGGAATTAGATGACCATTTGTATATTGGGAATCCACCTGTGTTCAAGAGCTCCTTTAACTGTTTCTGACAATGAATAGCGTCTGCTATTGTATCGGCACCGGATAATACATCATCGACATAAAAATCGTTTTCTACTATTTCAGATGCTTCTGGAAAACGCTCCCTTTCATCGATTGCAAGCTGCTTCAATGCCCTAGTGGCTAAGAATGGAGCTGTCCCGTAGGTTACAGTGGTTAACTCGAATGTTTTAAGCGGCTCTATCGGGCTTCTTCTCCATAGAATTCGTTGATATCTGATGTCATCCTGACGAACTTGAACTTGGCGGTACATCTTCATGATGTCGGCTGTAAAAACATACTGATGACTGCGAAACCTCATTATGATGCTAATCAAATCACTCTGTACTACAGCTCGTTGGTTTTAAAACAGCATGATGCGGTAAATAATAATTTTGTTGATTCGGTGTATCCTTGGATTCGTCGACTTCCCTGCAATGTCCCAGTCTCAAATACTCGTCCATAAATTCTACATACTGTTTCCTGACATCCTGATGACGACTCAAGCGTTTCTCCAACATAAAGAATCGTTTTACAGCTATGGCCTTCGAATTTCCCAATTCATTGATGTTTTCCTTGAACGGAAGTGATACAATGAACCGGCCACTATCGTCTCGTACATGGGTAGTCCGGAAATGTTCCTCACAAAACTCCTCCTCATCTGTGACAGATTTTTGATCAGTGACCTCCTCGATTTCCCAAAAATTTCGAACCAGCATATCAAGATTTGAAACGACTGCTGCATTTGAATGAACAATTACATCTGATGCGTCATTTCCCTTTAGGTTGTATTCACCAGTTACTATCCAACCCAACTTTGTGTTATGTAGTTCCGGTAGTTCATCTGCAAGTTTCAAATTTCCTGGTATAAGAAGCTGCCAGAATAAACCGCAACCAATGAACAAATCGACTTCATCTACGCGATTGAACTGTGGATCCGCCAGTTCCAAACTAGAAGGTATTCTCCAAGAAGACGTGTTGATATCAGACAGTGGAAGTGGACTCGTCACCTTCGGAAGCACTAGACAGTTTAGTGTGGCACTGAAGTCGGTTGTTCTAGATTGGATTTCTATAAACATGCGTTTATCCGCTGTTGATCTTATCCCATTAATTCCGGTAACAGTAACAAAGCTTGGAGTTGTAGGAAGGTCCAATAACTTCGCTAACCTTTTCGACACCGTATGTGACATAGATCCAGGATCGATGAATGCACGACACTGATGTGTCTTCTGGTTTCTATCGACCACAAGTACTACTGCAGTCATTAATAGGACTTGGGTCTGAGGAGTGCTACATGAACAAATAGTTGACTCCTTTGATATGGGTTCATTTGGAACAGGCAACGTCCTCGATGGTTGAGACTCTGAAGACCTTTTCTCTTCAGAAACCTCTTCTTTCTGCCTTCTCGCACCATTGCTCAGGTGCTGATCAGACTTATCTTCATGATGAAGCAATGTGTTATGCCTTGACTTGCAAATCATGCAATTTTTCTTGGATTTGCACTCTGCGATTCGGTGACCTTTGTGAAGGCAATTAAAACAAACGCTTAACTCCTTCGCCTTCTTAAGACGGTCGGATATATTCAATGCTCGAAATTCTTCGCATTTAAAGGTTGGATGCATTTTATTACAAAGGTGGCACGAAAAACTATCGTTGTCTGGCTGGGTTGTTGCTGCATGCACCTTTGCTAAGCTTTTCCCAAACACTGGTTTGATGGCAGATTTGGATTTTTGTTGCGATGGAGCTGGTGTGTCGGATGATTCGCACCTTTCGAGAATCTGGCATCGCTTTTTAAGGAACTCAATGGTATTCTTATACGTAGGAAGCTCGCCGTATTCCAAAGTGGCTTCCCAAAGCTTTCTAGAATCTGCATCCAATGCTTCTGAAAGTTGTGTAACAACCATCAACTCTGAAACGCCTTCCAACTTTTGCTCCATAAACTCGAGATTGTCTACATGTCGAGTGCACTCCTCGATCAACTCACGCATCTCAATGTGGGACTCCTTTGTCATTTTCTTAAGTTTGAAGAGTCCTCAAATATGCGTGTCGATGATGCTTCTCTTATTCTCAAACCGGTTTTCGAGTAATTTCCACGCTCTCTGGTAATTGTTATCGTTGATGGTTTTGATGTCTATTACACCAACAGCAGATCCAACAAGCGATTTTTCTAAATGATACAGTTTCATTGCATCTGAATCGGTGGAATGTTTCATAAGGTCCAAGAACATGGACTTGAACTTGGGCCAATTTTCGTAACGACCGTCGAAAACAGGAAGAGGAGCCTTCAAGGATTGCTGTTGTACAATTACTCGATCAGAACTACCGACGAACGAGGATGACGGTACAAGTGGTGGAGGAGTGCACAAAGAGCTCTCAAGTGTTTGAATGGTTACTAATGTCTCCATGAAGAGATCCTCAAACTCCTGATATTTAATTTCTTGCGCTTTCCTACCTTTTTTGTTTACGTTATCGAGAATCTCGTTGTGGTATCTTGAATACTCGTCGTAATACGTCTGTAAACTTGGTTGCATCACCTGTAAACGTGGTAGCGTCAGGCTACGATCCCCATGCAGTGCACTTCGAATGCGGGTCAATTTCGCTTTCACTTGCCCCCGCTTGTAAACCAGTAAACTTAATGGATCACTTTCATTTTCTTCATCGTTATCATCACTGTCAAATTCACTACTTTGATTGTCTACTACCAGTTCTTTTTCTTCGTTTTCTTGTTTCTTTTGATGGGCTTCCAAAGCCTTCGCAAGCAGCGGAGTGTGTAGAAGCGACATTTTCACTCACTGATTTGTGGAACTATTTTTGATTTCAACGCACTTGAACACTTGGTTGATTCACTGGAAGGGAAGCCGGCCATCGGCGACAATCGGATGTCGAATGTTGCGGATGCAACAGATGTAGGCTACGGATTTAGCAAATCCGAACAGGTTGGAACCTCTGCTCTCCAGTTGTGCAGCAGGCTTCGATCGGCTGATCGACCTCAAATCTGGCTCGAAGGACCAAAAAATGGTCGCACCTCGACCATTTGTAAAGGCGGGACTCTTTCGGGATGAAGAACTCAGGAAGGAAAATTTTCTAATTTAATTCTTTAATTTGAGGTGCGCGATACAATGGTTAAAACACGAATGAATTTTGCACACGCAGGTGCTATCATATTTATATTGATTGGAATCGAACATTCTGGAAATCTGTGATGGTGGTAGTTTTTGACAGGAACCTATCAACATCAATTGCGTCTCACTGTGTATGTTCCCAACTTTTCTAGAATGTAGCGTAGCTGGTGTTGTAGTAGTGAAGCTGGCGTTGGCGTAGTGCAGCGAATGATGGCGTAGCGGAGCTAGAGTTGGCGCGCCTTCAAAGCGTCTGCTGCGTTGTAGATGCGTTGCTATCCACATCACACATCGAAGCAACCGAACTGAGATTGCTGTCAGCAATTTTCATTCCATCTTCAAACTTGTTCGTGAACGAACGAACAAGTTGCTTTCGGTGACGCCACGAGTATAATTATATGATAAATCTTTTATCTCACTACTAGGTGAATTACTTGTTGATCTGTGTATTGATATAACATCCAATATTTACCTCATGATTGAACGCAATGCCTAATCCAAGGGATAAATACTAGAACTCACTGTTTCTTTATCAACACATTATTTTGTGTTTGAAGTGAACTTATATATATATTGATTTTTGAGAAATAGTTAATTTATTATAAAGGTAATTCACAAAATGTTCTCAACATCGAATTCCTTGAATCACGTAGATGTGTTTTCATACCCCAATATTCAAAATCGGTTTAGTTTTGCCCCTAAAACACCAGTAAAGCAATACTCTGTATGAAACAATCTCATTTTTAGCTAGTGGAAATTTGTAAGCGAGGACTAAAAATACAAAATGTTTAATATCTCCGCCGCTCGTGCACGGATTTAGACAATCTATAGCTTGTTAGAAAGGTATTTTAACAACCTTTTTTTGTGCAGTTTGTTGGACAATATTGCAATGTTCAAAAGTTATTCGCCAAAAACCTGCTGTGTTTTGACAAAATCGCCCATATCTCAGAGAGTAAACAACATATCGAAAATCAATAATGTCAAATGGCAACGTTAGGCCTTTCATTTGAAACTAGTTTCATAAAGATCGATTCAGCCATTGCTGAGATAATTACATGACATTTTGTACATACATACATACACACATACACACACACACATACAGACATTGTCTCAATTTGTCGAGCTGAGTCGATTGGTATATGAGACTCGGCCCTCCGGGCCTCGGAAAAAGTTTTCAAAATTTGAGCGAATCCTATACATTTCTTTTGTAAGAAATGTAATTATAGGAAAAATTAAAAATAGAATTTTTATTTTTGATGCTAAATGTCTTCAAGGCGCATGAAACGTCGAGATTTGATGCAAACTCGAAAAAAAATTTGACGACGATTCACTTTTCTGGATTTTGGCACATTTTTGCCTTTCTCATATAGAAAGGTTATGCAATCACTCTGAAAATCGTCAACCTAATCCCGGCCAATTTTTTTTTTTGACTCGCATAAGGTTTCTGTATTTTAATAGGGGCGTAGTTGATGGTTTACGGAGAGGGGTTACACCCCTGCCGCTCTACTGTTCACTCCCCTCCCTTTAAAATCTCATTAAATCACCCCTCAGACCACCCTCATACCCCTCCCTTTCAACCCCATAATCTTTAAACCACCACTAAATCACAAAGTATACCAATTTAAGCTGGGGAGTCATTCTTTCGTGGGACTTTCGCCCTCCTCACACACCCACCCCCGCATGACAAAATGAGTTAGCAAGCAGATAACATTGATCTAATACTGATTAGGTTAATAAAGTACGATATTTTTTGTTTCAGGTGTTTTACCGTCGACACGTAGTTCACCAAGTTCGTGGCTGGCAAGCCATTGTGTATAAGTGCAAAGTGTACTAAGAATGTAATGGACATTTCCATAATTATGTTGAACATAAACAGCCTCCGTGCCATAGTTTAGAGAAATGAGAAAGGCACAATTGCACCACTAGGTGGATTAAAACAGGTTTTTATCTGTATCCATTGTTACCATATTTGTATTTTATCCATTTTTTCATTCTCTTCATTTTTGTATTTTTATCATTACCACTTACCTTAATTTATAGTCATTTCTATGTTATTCCATTTGAAATTTTTCGAGGAAATTCCATTATATTTTATTTTTTCTGTAGTTTCATATTTTGATACCCCGCTTTTTTATTTGTTTCTTTTGTCATTCCATCCAACTTTTAAAATTAATCTATTTGCTCCATTCATTCTTTTCATTCCTTTTTTCTCCATATATTTTTGCATATTTCTATTTCTATTCTTTAAATTCATCCCAAAATGTCTTACTGTCCTTTTATTTACCTTTCACGTATTTTGGTACATGTTTCCTAGTTTTTAGCTTTCGGTTTTCCGTGGTTTTATTTTTTTCTCATTGCCAATTTAATATAATTTTATTTATTTATTACACATGTTACATAATCTTTCATATTGTTTATTTTTGTTATTCTTCATTTTTCCATTTAACCTATTTGGAAAGTGCTTTTTCTATTGGCCATTTTCCAATAGTTTTTTTTTATATAAATTTCTCTAGAAAACATTAGATTTATCTTTTTTTGGCCTTATGCGCATTTTTTCTTCGTTTCACATTTAGGCTGTTGTTAAAATTTCTATCAAGTTTTATTTCTAATGCTTTTTCCATTCTCTAAATAATCTAATTTTTTTTCACTTTCTTCTTGTTATTTTTTCGATTTTGTGTGTTTCTATGGTGTACCATTTTGGTGTTTTACTATATTTTTTCCATCCTTCCAATTTTCAAATTTTTCAAAATCTTCCGGTCCTTTTTTTAATTTCTTCATGTTTATTTTATTTTTGTCTTTTATATCTGTTCCTTTACTTTTATGCTTTCTTAACGTTTTATTCACTTTTTCTATTGTTTTAAATATTTCTTGTTTTAAATATTAAATATATTTTATTATTTTCTAGCTTTTCAGTTTTTTGCATTTTAATTTTATATCAATGTTCGTATTCTTTTTATTTGTTTATTTTTCATTCTCATTGATTCTCAAAATTGTTTTAAATTTTTTTTATTATTTTCATCATTTGTTCAATAATGTTCGACTTCTTTAATCTTTGCAATTTGTTTGTCTAGTTTCCTGTTTTCTTTTGTCGATTTTTATAGGTTTTGTTTTGGTTTTTGCTTTTTATTATACATTTTTTGACAATTGACTAAGTTGTTTATGTGATTGATATTGAGATTTTTAGTTTTTCTGTACACTTTTTCAATATTATATTTTCCCATTGTTTTTTTCTTTGTATCATTGATCTCTGTTTAGATAATGTTTTTAATTTTTGTAATCACTACCTTTTTAATCTTTCCTTTTCTTTACTTTTACCACAGATAACAGACGTTTAGGCTAGAACAAAATTTCTTCAAAAACCTGTGTAAACTTTCAAATTGATAAACGTTGGAAATCCGTGTTTCACTATTGCCATCTGCGCAACTGTTTGCTACACGTGTTTGACAGCTGCACTCTAACTGCATTGTATCGATCACTGCGCAATCTACAAACGTTTGCCAAACATGTTTCAGACGTCTGATTTATTCGGAATTTCAGCAGCGGGTATTTACACACGATTCAAATCGAGCCTAAACGTCTGTTATCTGCACTTTTACTTATACTATTGACAAAAATGGCTCTTTTCAAAGCCACCAAATATTTAACTTTGTGGTGCACGGGCAATATACAGTGGTGGGGGCCCGTACGTTGGACCCCCCGGGCCCGTATTTTCTATCTACGGCCCTGGTTAAATGATATTGTTATTATACCATATGTTTGGTTCAAAACCAAGAGGTGCAAAATAGGGTCACAATAGGCTCTACTGCCATAATAGGCACCTTACCCTACATATACATTTACCTACCTTTGGCTGTATTTGCTTGACTGCTTTTTGTATATGATTTTCTGTTATATCATCAGCAACCTTTGTTCCGTTGATCTCTAATAACTGGTCGAATACTTGAAGACGTCTATCTTTATCAGCTGCACTATTTGGTACAATATCGACGATCACAACTCCAGTCTGTAATTGACAACACACAAAAAATAATGAAATTTAAACGACATGTAAATCAATACGAATGTAAACATACAACGATTGAATCAAAAATTTGATTGAAAATTGCGTTGAAATCAATTGGAGCATCAAACAGCATACAATTTTACACTCTCATTCGTATAATATTACATGTCATTCATTTTACAGCAGTATTCGAGTAAAAATACACTGAAGTGCATAGGTTTTCCGTTTTAAGAAACTGTAATTTTCAATCCACGTGTAAAATTATAATAAAATTCGTTGAAGAAAGCACGACAAGTCGTGTGTATTTGTGAAGGAACTTCATTTTACATTTATATTCATGCTCCAAATATGTGCATGAAAATAAACTTAAAATATTAAAATATTTTTTTCTGTGAACTAGTCTGTAGAAATCTGCAATTTACGTTCTTTCTCGAAGGTCAAAACCAAGGGGTTTCCAACAGTACTGATTACATGTCACTCCCGAAAAAAATTACCTAGATTACTTCATGGTTATAAAGATTACTTCTTCGAAAAACATATTACTAATTAATTACTCGATTACTGTAAAATTCCTCGATTACTCTGGATTATTTGGAAACAAAGCGAGTTCTTGTTGGAATTACTTCAGATTATTCAATTATTTTAAGCGGAAACTGTTCATGCTTAGCAAATTTATCGCTATTTTATTACATACACGTTTGATACATTCTAGCTCTGCTGGATTATTCTCACTACAAGATACCTAAACCATGTGAACTGACCAAAAATTCAAAACGACTTTTCGGATAAATAGCTGTTGTTTGCTTGTTTTTTATCATTTCACACAATCTTTAACAATTTTTATAAAATTAAAAAAAAGGAAAGCGGCATGCGTCTTCCTCTTAGCCCCCTTTTGTACAATTTGGTTGTAAACGACATCTATGAATATCTTGTAAATAATAACACGCTAATGCCACTTGCAGATGACGGAGTGGTCTCCGTAATAGGATCCAAAGCCATCGATCTGCAAGATACTTTGGATAGTTTGTCTGCTTCAACTTGCAACCGGGTTCAAGGTTTCCATGAACAAAACAAAGCTAACCGTATTTTCAAGGAAGCACGATTCAGCATAAGTACAGCTCCTTTTAATAGGTCAAACTATCGCTCAAGTCACCGCAGTAAAATATCTTGTCATCTGGTTCGACTCGAAAGCCACATTAAAAATCTGAATTAGAAGTGGCAACATACGATCAATTTTCCAAGTTTTTTCAATTCTATAATCAGAATATAGTGGGGTGCTCTGACTCATCAAAACTCAACGAGTCTCCTGGCTTCGGCACATTCAATCAAAATTCATCGCTTTCCACAAACTTCTTCAGTTTATGTCTCAGAATCAGTCGTAATTTGGGATATCCTTGGGATCGTTGACACCCTGCCTGTAGACCATTATTTCTTAGTTGCGGATAGTTTAAGATTGTGGGAAGCACTCCTAGAATTTTTTGGGGAAAGCACGGAAACTCCTGATTTTTTTTCTGAGAAATCATACCAAATTAGTGCCTTAGTTTGGGTCCCATCTAATTGCTCCATTCCGGGTAATGAGAAGGCGCAAACTCTAGCTAAGGTGAGTGTATTAGAAAGTGATTTGTACGAAAGATCAGTTCACTTCAACGAATTTTACATGTGATTTTCTCGTCACTGGACACTCGTGGAGCAGTAGAGACTTAGGGAGGTGGCAATATTCTATAATCCTACAAGTGTCCACGAAAGCCTGTTTCAAGGGGATAGATATGGGTTGTAATTTAATTCGAGTGAAGCCCATGCCAAATCATTATACGTTGGATGTCCATTCCCAGCATATCGGGCTTGTAGAGAACGATATTTGAACTTGTGGCGAAGGATTATCATGACATCGAACATGTTGTCTGGTCATGAGACGAGTATTGTGGCGCCAGATCTCAGATAAATTATTTCCTTTGGGTTCTGGATGTGTTGGCGATAAATATCCAAACACAAGCTATTTCTTCTCTTTTCTCTATCATTCTCTGATCTCTACTACAAGATCAGCAGAAAATCTATCGCTGCACTATTGAAAACCGAATGCAAATAACGGACTGGAAGTCGGATCTTTAAAAAAGACCAGCCGCGTCCCATAATGGTGCAAGTTTGTGTTCGTCTTGTTTCTGTCATCGCTGTCCGCCATCTTTTTGCTGTTCCTAATATGCTCTCTACTACTAAATCCCCCAAATGTCGCTCTTGTGAATGACCCCGTTGTGAATATATTTCCAAAGAATTGATCCCTCATGTGAATTTCTTTCCAAAGAATATCTTGCGCGCCTACCAAGAGCTGAAAAGTGTTTTCCTAGTTTTAATTGTTAAGGGGTCTGGTGTAGAGGGAAACAATAATCGATTTCTGTTTTATCCGCTTAATTGTTAGTATTGAGCCTTTAGAAAGGTCTCCCGCAATCTCTATGGCCACGCTGAACTTATTTTGTTTTAAACCGCCATGCATTCCACGTGCGTATTTTCTATAACACACGCAGATTTCTATCTATCGGCAAAAATTTTCGAAAAACTGACAGCGGTAAAAATGCAGTGTAAACAATACACTCCAAACTACTTCTACCCAATTTTTTAAGAGAGAATACCCAATGGGTCAAATATCATTTTTAGAGGATATCAAATAATTCGGAAAGATAATGCTATTATCTAATCAGCGAATTATCAGATATTTAAGCAAATCAATACTTTTTATCAAGGGCAGTAATTTTTAACACCAGCAAATAATGATTGATCTCGGGAAATGACTTGACATGATATACTGTATTTAGCACATGACTGATGAAAAACAGAAATTTTAATAAGTCGTTCATAATCAAGGATTTTTTTTTAAATTTTGTATCATTCTGGGTATAACGGACACAATAGGGTAGGGAAATATGGGCATATTTCTTGGGTGGAACACTGCAAAATGCCGTTAAATTGTACACCCTTGGGCTATTTTTTAATATCGAAACGTTGTGATATACCGACAGAAAACTAAATTTATTAGTTGCGAAGCTTTTCACTCTTCCCTTGTCCTATCTTCATCTTTATCAACACCACATGTCCATTTTACCCATGCCAGGTGCCCATCTTACCCATAGCACTTTTGAAATGACGGTTTTGTTCTTCATTTTCACAACCATTTTATCTTTTAGTTTGAAATTTAATTAGTATCAGTTACTGTGTTGATGAGATATGATCTCAAATTACGCTTGGCGTACAATTTGCGAGCACTGCATCAATCGATGAGTCGCATTTGCCATTTAACCATAAGGTGGCCCTCTTAGGCACAGTTCCCCTAAACCGCAAGTAAAATGTAATGTGAAATTCATATGTGAAAATTTGAAAAAAAAAAAGATTTAAAAAATGAGAGCAAAAATGTTAAAATCAACATAGAATGAGTCTTGTAGTAATAAATTATTTTATGATTAACTGATTACACTGTATTCATTGTTGATTACGTGAATTATTTTAAAAATACAGACAATTACCCTGCTTATTATTGATTACCAAAGTAATCGACGGATTACCGAATTATTTCGAAAAAGCGAAGTAATTCTTGATTAAGTGTCACTATTTTGGCTCGTTGGAAACCCCTTGGTCAAAACTTTCAAACCGTTGAATATTTACTACCAAGCCCATCAGCATTGATTGTATATGAAAACGGCGAAACAACTATAGTAAGAAATAAACGACCTAATCCATCTACCAGTGAGATGTTAAAATACTATACATATCGGAGGTCGGATGAACACAGTTTCAAACACGAAGAAACTCTCGAATAACATGAATAAATTTTAGAAAATCGATAAAACAAATGAAAAGCTAAAGCTAATAGTACACTCATTGCGGTGCGGATGTGGGCGGTAAATGGATTGTCCGCACCGCAACCGCAAAAAAAATGAAACCGCACCGCTCACCGCACTTTATTTATCGTGCGGTAATGCGGTAAAAGCGGTAATTTTTTTATATTTTTAAAAATAGTGTCGAAAAATTGTGCATTTGTGTAACCATATATAATAAAATGTTATTCTTATTCACACGAAATTTAACTTTAAGAGACTCCTGAGAATGCAATGTTTATGAAAAAACGCTTTTAATCCACCTAACAGTGCACAGTGGTCCAGGAAGCGAAATTAGCGGGAAACAATTGATTACGATTTCATCTTTGGATTTCGAGCTTTGATGTCTTAGAAACATTTATTGTGCGTGACAAACTGCATCTTTTGGCTGCAACGGTTTTAGGGTGGTCCTTCAAATGTCTAAGTTGTAAAAATTATTTCCAATTTTAGTTGAGATAGATTGATACCTTCTTCTCCAATATTTTAGAACAATCAATTCTGAGCAACTTTGTTGAAGATTCTAACTTTGTGTCTCAAACAGTTTTCATTTTATAGTGAGTTCCATGTCATAGCTTAGGGTGTCTATCAAAAAAACAGTTTTCTCCGTACAGTTTTTTAGTGTGATTTTTCTCACAAAAGTATTCTTCTGCGTACTTTTAGAGTATGATTAGGGGCAACTTTTACTGAAGGAAGAAAATTTTTATCTTGTCTGGTTCAAAAGTTATACATAATTTTCACTGAAAAATATGCTCTTTTCAAATGTCGATATCTCAAAAGGGGGCAAACGAAAATTGATAATTTTGATTGCATTTAGAAGGTTGTACTTGTGTCTACAATATGTAAAAAAATTGGAGAACGCTTTTTTGTCTTTCTCAAATCAATCAAATTTAAGTAAAAGCATTTTTGCATATATTCCTACAGCGCTCATATAAAATAATAGTTATTTTACGCAGATTCTGTGAATTTTTTACTTTTCAAGGACCACATACATTTGCAGTCTTTTCATGTTGCTGATAGTGTAGTGACCATATTATGGGCCTATTCGTTACGGTGCCGCAACAAATCATCAATTACTCGACCTCTGTACAAACGTTGAAATGTATATGAATTATGATCAATGCGCTAGGGTCAATATTTGCTTTAATCCTGAGAACTAAAGAATTAAATTAAAGAAAAACGTGTATACGATAGAGACTAGAATCGCTTTCCTCTTACTTCCACCCTACCATACCACGAACAGTAATGGAACCAGCGAGAATGCAAATACCAAATATAAACTGAAGTCTCTTACGCGCGTATCCCCTGCGTAAAGGAATCTTAGTGTACATACATATATGGGAATAGTTGCAGTCGCGCAATTCTCTGTTTTCATCTTCGTCGATAAAGCTTTTATCATACCTATTAATTTTTGTGGTAGAGGGTTATATTGGATGATTTAAAATCCACAATCAGCACGTCTTTTAAAGATGTTTAATAGTGGAAAGCGTTACCAAACATCTTAGCTACCATGAGTCGAACTCTCATCAGTTTCCCATTTTACAATCAAAATCATGCTTAGTTTTAGTATTGCACATGATGTATTCAAGCGCTTTTGAAAATTCGTGTGAGTTTAGATGCAACTTATTTGAAGATATGAAGTTAATCAAAACAAACTTTAATGACAGCTTGTTGGTCACAAAGCTAAACAATCAATATATATCTATGCACCAAATCAAATTTCAGTGAATGATACAGACATACATCTGTACATCTTCGTATATATCTGTATTATAAATCTGTAGATCGGAACATATTTCAAAAAGCTTGTAAATGTGTGAAGATTTAAAGAAATCTTGGCGATGATTGGAAGCAAATTATAGGTCGTCGTTAGTGATATAGAACGGCACCCTAACGAATAGGCCCAAAATAGGGTCATTACCCTATCTAAAATGTGAAACAGCCTTCTTGAAAAGTTTTGGCATGAAATCATAGAATCTGCGTAAAACGAATTTTTTTATATATGAGCGCTGTAGGAATGTATGCAAAAATGCTTCTACGTAATTTTGGTTTATTTGAGAAAGACAAAAAGCGTTCTCCATTTTTTTAATATACACCAAATTCTTTTTTTGCACGGGGGATGCGTTCCGTGCAAAAAAAAACCGTGTAAAAAAAATCCGTGTTATTTCGAGAAACCGTGTAAAAAAAATCCGTGCTATTTCGAGAAACCGTGCAAAAAAAATCCGTGCTATTTCGAGAAACCGTGTAAAAAAAATCCGTGTTATTTTGAGAAACCGTGCAAAAGAAATCCGTGTTATTTCGAGAAACCGTGCAAAAAAAATCCGTGCTATTTTGAGAAACCGTGCAAAAAAAAATCCGTGTTATTTTGAGAAACCGTGTAAAAAAAATCTGAATTTTTTTTATTAACAGCTATTTGGTTATCGTATTTAACAATGAATACTGTTGGACATTTTAAATGCACAAGGGCTTTCAATGTGCCCAGTACAAGTTTTTTAATTTTTCGAAGAGGTTTTTTTTAGAAAAATGTAAGTTTTTTATTCGTTAAAGGAAGTTATTGTCCGTTGAAAAGCAATAGTTAAAATGGTAAAATGCTTCAACTATTTAGAGTTTGTTAACTTTTTGTAGATTACACTTTAGCGATTTTAAATTTTTAAAATGAACTAGTATAGCAAATGCGATACAAAGTAATGTACACACGAAATTTTGAAGCAAAAAAAACATTTTTTTGGGACCTTTGCCACAACAAAATTAGCTACGTTGTCATTTTCAGCCGATTTTCGGTTTTGTAACATTTTTTGAACGAAGAAAACTTAGACCTTTCGAACAGTATGCGGTCATATACAGTTTGGTAATAAACATTGTTCGATTCTGGGACAACAATATCAAAATTGTCATGTTTTGCGATTTTTTCATGTAAATGGTTATTTTCTCATTAAAAGAATTTTCATGAAAAGTAAAAAAAAAATCATTTTGATACAAAGACTCTCTTGCGCAATTGAAAGGGCAGAAATTGTCAATTTTCAACGGCCTATTGATTGGCTTTTACTTAATTAAATACTCTTTCCTGATAAGAGGCAGCAATTGCCATTTTGCAATGTTGACAGACCCCTTCTTTGCAACTAAAATTTCCAAAACTGCACTTTGATGAAAAATTCTTTCCTGAAAAGCTGAAAATTCGCTATTTTACATTTAGCGAATCTAGTTTTTTTAACGACTGCAACCTGTGCCTGGGTGGATATCGGTCCGTCCCGCGAGGCAAACTTTGCAAAATCATGCGAAATGGCGACTATCTGCCAATTAAGCACCGATCTTTAGGAGGACGATAAAGTTTTGTGCATGTGTGTCTCAAAAAGTGCGATGTCCTTTAATTTGTCAAATTCTGAAAAATTTTCTCCTGTCAGTACGTTTGAGTCGTCTATATCTATACTAAACCAATTTAGAATTAGAACCGCCTTTTGTCTTGTTCCTGTTCTTTTCTTTAGGTCTGAAGCGGATCAATCTATTAATAAATATGATAAAAGATGCCAGCAGTATTGGTCCTTATTCGCAAATACTTTATTCACTACAACTGTGCTATATGTCTTCTCAATCTTATAACAGAATTTGAAAATCTCTGTTCTAAATTCGATATTGGTAGTTATTATGATGTACCAATAAGCTAGAGTAGTGACAATATTTTTCAGTTCCACAGATACAATCTCCCTTTATTGGATACTTCAGAGTTATTCGCATCTGCTCTCGGAGACCACCAATCCTCCAAACACATTTCAACCCCTGAACATTCAACTCGAGCATATCACACCGAGGAAGCGATTTGTTATTTCCAAGAACCAAAGCTCGAGTGAAACAATCAACATTCTCGTAGGTGCCAGTCGTGCACATCTTCTTGGAACCACTAACATATCCAAGCTCGATAGCTAGCAGAAGTTACATATATCTCCACCCAAGCGAAGTGATCAATTCGCTTTTAAGTAGGACCACTCATCTACAAACCAGTCATGAACACGTCCGTACCAACGAGAATGGATCATACTAGACGAATGCCACAGGTCCAGCACCAACTTGTCCCATCTCAGTAAAAAAAATAGACTTGTGCCTGTTCTTAACTCTTTGAAAGCTCTATTTAATCAGAGATCACTAATTGGTTGATAAAAAGAAACATCAGTCGTTATCTACTCAGACCAAACAATACGTATTGCGTATCCCTGCATATTAAATTCTCCGCTTTCAGTTTCTAGCTTATCAAACTGAACAAGCAAAATTAATATACTTTGTGTAGTGGCACTACCCAGGGGAACTTGGCCATATACCAATTGTTCCATTGCCAATGCGATGTGATATATGAACCGGAATATTATTTGATGATATCTAAAAAGCATACAATCCTATAAAAAACATTGCCCAACATTAGTGATTTTCAACTACCATAACTTGAATTTTGAATAACAACTCATTTCCTAAAATTGAAAAATACGCGATTTTTACACATTGGCGGATCATCCCCATTTGCATTGCAAATATCCAATGCCATTTATTTTCAGCTGCTGTTACTAAATGCCTATTATAAATATTTTTTTTTTGCACGGTTTTCGAAACATCACGGATTTTTTTTGCACGGTTTCTCGAAATAACACGGATTTTTTTTGCACGGTTTCTCAAAATAACACGGATTTTTTTTGCGCGGTTTCTCAAAATAACACGGATTTTTTTTGCACGGTTTCTCGAAATAACACGGATTTTTTTACACGGTTTCTCGAAATAGCACGGATTTTTTTTCACGGGATGATCAAATCATTAAACTGGTATATCGAAACAGGTATTTTATACATAAAAATCGTGTTATTTGGCAAAACCCTGCAAAAAAGTCGTGCAAAAAAAATCCGTGCAAAAAAAGTGCGTGCAAAAACAGAATCCGGTGTATTGTAGACACAATTACAACCTTTCAAATGCAATCAAAATTATCAATTTTCGTTTGCCCCCTTATGAGATATCGACATTTGAAAAGGGCGCATTTTTCGGTGAAAATTATGTAAAACTTTTGAACCAGACAAGATAAAATTTTTCTTTCTTCAGTAAAAGTTGCCCCTAGTCATGCTCTAAAAGTACACAGAAGAGTATTTTTGTGAGAAAAATCACACTAAAAACCTGTACGGAGAAAACTGTTTTGTTGAGAGACACCTTAAGTTATGACATGGAACTCACTATAAAATGAAATCTGTTTAAGACACAAAGTTAGAATCTTCAGCAAAGTTGCTCAAAAATGATTGTTCTAGAATATTGTAGAAGAAAGTATCATTCTATCTCAACTAAAATTGGAAATAATTTTTACAACTTTGACATTTTAAGGACCACCCTAAAACCGTTTCAGCCAAAAGATGCAGTTTGTCACACACAATAAATATTTCTACGACATCAAATCTCTAAATCTAAAGGTGAAAACGTAATCAATTGTTTCCCGCTAATTTCGCTTCTTGGACCACTGTGCAGTGTGATGAGACATTTCTTATAACTCTTATCACTCTCTTCGGATATTATATCGTTTGAGAACATTTAGAACTTGATGCTTCGCGATGTTTTTGATAACACATACCGTAAACCGGGGCGACTTCGATCATCGGGGTGACTTTGGTCACTCGACACTTTTTTCGTAGATCGCTTATTAAACCAGAATAGTCTACCGAATCATTTTAATTTGAAGTGATGATTTACTCTATACTTATAAAATACTGATTTGTTATACTTTTTGAGTATATTGTTCGGTTTTGGGTACAAAAACTACAAAAAACTGAAATTTAACTTTACCTGATTTTTACGAAGCTTCGTAAATTTTTTATAAAACAAATAAATCTCAGATTTGAGCAAGAGTAATAAATTACAAGCGAGTTTTAATTTTGCTTTAGATTGGGATATTCTAAATTTAGTTTTAAGAGTTTGTTCATTTTTAATACATTTTCTGTGAAACTAGTCGGCAGTTTTTTAAATTATTTTAAGCTAAAATTCGCAACATTTTTTCTATTGTTCAATATTCCAAAGCGTTAAAATGGATGAAACTTTTCGTACATTGATAAAACACCGAAACAAAACAATTTTAGTAGTTTTAAAGGTTTTCAGAATCTTTTATTCTAGTTGGACACATATTATAATAATTTTAATTATTCGAATTTTACAGTACATTCAAATACTTTGTATAATACTAATTAACATCTATTTAACAATGAGTATATTTCCGGAATTAGTTTTAACAAACATTTGAATGAAAAAACGTTTTTAATCCACCAAACAGTGTGATGAGACATTTCTTATAACTCTTAACACTCTTCGGATATTATATCGTTTGAGAACATTTAGAACTTGATGCTTCGCGATGTTTTACATTTCTTACAAAAGAAATGTATAGGATTCGCTCAAACTTTGAAAACTTTTTCCGAGGCCCGGAGGGCCGAGTCTTATATACCAATCGACTCAACTCGACAAATTGAGACAATGTCTGTATGTGTATGTATGTACAAAATGTCATGTAATTATCTCAGCAATGGCCGAACCGATCTTAATGAAATCAGTTTCAAATGAAAGGCTTAACGTTGCCATTTGACACTATTTTGATTTTCGATATGTTGTTTACTTTCTGAGATATGGGCGATTTTGTCAAAACATAGCAGGTTTTTTGCGAATAACTTTTGAACATTACAATATTGTCCAACAAACTGCACATAGATAGAAAGTTTGTTGAAATACCTTTCTAACAAGCTATAGATTGTCAAAATCCCTGCACGAGCGGCGGAGATATTAAACATTTTGTATTTTTATTCCTCGCTTACCAATTTTCACTAACTAAAAATAAGATTGTTTCATACAGAGTATGGCTTTACTCGTGTTTTAGGGGCAAAACTAAACCAATTTTGAATATCGGGGTATGAAAACACATCTACGTGATTCAAGAAATTCGATGTACAGAACATTTTGTGAATTACCTTTATAATAAATTAACTATTTCTCAAAAATCAATACATAAGTTCACTTTAAAGACAAAATAATGTGTTGATAATGAAACAGTGAGTTCTAGTATTTATCCCTTGGATTAGGCATTGCGTTCAATCATGAGGTAAACGTTGGATGGTATATCAATACACAGATCAAAAAGTAATTCACCTAGTAGTGAGATAAAAGATTCCTCATATAATTATACTCGTGGCGTCACCGAAAGCAACTATATGTTTGAAGCCCAAAAATCTAGGAAAGATTTAGCTCTTTTCCAAGATTTAGGTTATATTGGTTATGGCGCAATAATTACTACTTACATTATTTATGATAAGAATGTAAGAAATCAATATATCATAATAATATATGTACCTATAAAAATAATGTCACTGCATTAACCATCATTTGTCATTGCTCACACGCCCCCCCCATCTCTCTCTCTCTCTTTCTCTCTCTGTCTCTCATCTATCGCATTTATCTAGCTATTTCTGTATCCATTTCTAAGTTGTGTGATAATCTGCCAATCTAAAATATTTATTAATTGTAATTGCGAAGGTTTGAGAAAACAAAACTATTTTTTGTCTACATCAACTACTACATCAACTCAATTTTAATTCAATTGTATTCAAAGCCTGTATCCACTATAGACCACTATAATTAAGGAAATTCATGGCTATATCAGAAAAATATTAGACTTAACTGGGTAATATGAAAGTTTGACGATGAAAATTTTCAAAAGAGACATTCCACGTGCGATATTTAAACTATTCGTATCTCTAATGAATTTTGAATGAAATATATGCTCAAAGACTGAAAGCTGAAGCCAGCAGGATTGGACTTGCCATCAACGTTTCGAAGACAAAATACATGAGAGGAAGAGTTTCTAGAGACGACAATGTGAACCTCCCACCCGAGTTCGGATTGACGGTGACGAAATCGAGACGGTCGACGAATTCATGTATTTGGGCTCACTGGTAACCAACGACAATGATAACAGCAGAGAAATTCAGAGACGAATCTTGGCGGGAAATCGTGCCTACTTTGGACTCCGGAGGACGCTTCGGTCGAACAAAATTCGCCGCCGCACGAAGTTGATTATCTACAAGACGCTGATTAGATCGGTGGTCCTCTACGGCCACGAGACCTGGACTATGCTCGTGGAGGACCAACGCGCCCTTGGAGTTTTCGAACGAAAGGTGTTGCAGATGGAAGACGGAACGTTGCGCAGGCGAATGAACCATGAGTTGTATCAGCTGCACATTCGTTGTATTAGTACGAAATTTCGTGAAAAATGACGGATCAAAGACCAAAAATATCCACAAATTGGATCCGGGAAAAGAAGTCTCCCAAAGTACCCACTCTCGATGGGGGATGCAACTACAATGTTTCTTCTAACTTATCGTCGTCCATATTTGGATATACTGAGTAGTTTGAACCATTTCTTTTTCACAGTATTGGTCTGTATAGGACTTATTTATCCATATTTCCTGCAGGAGAATTCCGAACGAAACAATATGAAAGCTATAAGGATGGATGGAAAGAGACTGCATTGCAATTAACTGAATGCACGGCTTTTATGCTATCGACATAGCCTAGACATTTCACACTATTTACTTCAATGCAAATAAAATTTTGAAATATCTACCTGTCTCATTCACGAATCGCATTCTCCCAGTCGTTCTCTGTTCAAGGGGCTTGAAAGCACATGTGACCTTGTCTCACTTTACTATATTCAATTGCGCGTTAAAATACTGGACTAGTAAATTCTATTCTGTACATAAATCTTTTTTTCGGGAACATGTGACCATAATTAAGGCCAACAATAAAGTAGAAACACCAGATAATTTTAAACCACGCCGTCCAATAGAGAAGCATGTAAACAAAAAGAATAAAACCAAAAAAAGATGGCCCTAGAAAGTCCGTTGCATATTTATTAGCCTTTTCTAAGAAGATGGGATTTTCAAAAACATTTCAAAACTTGCAATGGTTCTCAAATTCGTACAATCCGTTTAATTCATTTTCTTAATTCAAAAATGTTCAAATATATGACCATTTCATTTTAATTAATCGTTTAATTCAGCATCTTTTTATTCGTTTTGTTCATCTGCGTTCATTTTACTTATTTTATTCGTTTCATTCTTTTCATTCTTAGGATTCACTCTGATCAGTTTATTCTTTTTGTGCATTTTACTCATATCATTCATTTAACTTATTTTATTCATTGATTTCATTGTATGCATTTCATTCATTTTTTCCAGTTTATTCATTTTGTTCAGTTTCTTCATTTTAATAATCTGACTACTTTTTCAGTTTCAATCATTTCATCCAAATAATTTATTTGATTCAATTTATTTCTTTATATTAATTTATAACCTTTTACCATTGTTCAATTTTTCATTTTAATCAATGCATTTAATTCTGCAAATTTTCTTCTTTTTATTCATTTTATCACTTCAGCTCATTTTGTTTATTTGATTCGTTTGTTTTATTTATGCATTTCATTTATTTTTTACTTTATTCATTTTGTTCATCCATTCTTTTTATTCATTTGATCCATTTGATTCATTTGATTCATTGTATTCACTGGATGAATTAAATCAATTTGATTCATTTGATTCTTGTGATTCATGTGATTCATGTGATTCATGTGATTCATGTGATTCATGTGATTCATGTGATTCATGTGATTCATGTGATTCATTTGATTCATATGATTCATTCGATTCATTTGAGTCATTTGATTCATTTGATTCATTTGATTCATTTGATTCATTTGATTCATTTGATTCATTTGATTCATTTGATTCATTTGATTCATTTGATTCATTTGATTCATTTCATTCATTTGATTCATTTGATTCATTTGATTCATTTGATTCATTTGATTCATTTGATTCATTTGATTCAGTTGATTCATTTGGTTCATTTGATTCATTTGATTCATTTGATTCATTTGATTCATTTGATTCATTTGATTCATTTGATTCATTTGATTCATTTGATTCATTTCATTCATTTGATTCATTTGATTCAAATGAATCATCATTTGATTCATTTGATTCATTTGATTCAGTTGATTCATTTGGTTCATTTGATTCATTTGATTCATTTGATTCATTTGATTCATTTGATTCATTTGATTCATTTGATTCATTTGATTCATTTGATTCATTTGATTCATTTGATTCATTTGATTCATTTGATTCATTTGATTCATTTGATTCATTTGATTCATTTGATTCATTTGATTCATTTGATTCATTTGATTCATTTGATTCATTTGATTCATTTGATTCATTTGATTCATTTGATTCATTTGATTCATTTGATTCATTTGATTCATTTGATTCATTTGATTCATTTGATTCATTTGATTCATTTGATTCATTTGATTCATTTGATTCATTTGATTCATTTGATTCATTTTTTTATTCATTTCGTTTATTTGATAGGCACAAATGCGTTAGCTTGGCGGTGCCAAATTCTTTTGTTTTTACATTTTGGATATTTTAAAACTAGGAGGTTACAATTTTGAAATATTTTTTTTTAAAAAGAAAAATTTTACAGCTATCTTAAGACTAGAAATAAGATTCTATATACAAGAGAGGGGGCAAAAGATTTTTTTATGAAAAATTTTAAAACAAGGAATTCAATAGTAATAGTTTGTTAGAAAATATTTACAGTTATCTTAAAACTAACAATATAGTTTGGTACACAAAAGGGGGAACAAAAATTTATGAAAAATTTCACAGGTGTTTTAAAACTAGGGATACAATTCTATTTACAATATGGGGGACAATAATTTTAACAAAGAGGTAAAATTGCAACTATCTTAAGACTAGGAATACGGAATACAAATTTAAACTTTTTTACCGGAGACTTATGCTTGGTCAAAATATTCAGAGGGGGGCTTATTTCCAAAATCGGTTTAGAAGCAGTTGTATCAAGGACAGGGGAGAGAAGGCGTAGATGGTGATCGGGAGAGAAGAGCAAAACTTGCAACTTTCGGACAAACGGAAGATCAGCGAAACCAATCAGCGCCTCAGTCTAGTAGGTCGGATTGGCGGATGGTATTCTTCGGACCCGCGGGGAATCCTTCAAAAGTCATCGAACTTCGAGTCGCTCTCGGTTCAGTTTCCGTAGTGGTAAGGGCGACGGCGGTCACATAGTGGCAGTCTGGAGCTGATCGGTTCCACACGGCAGGAGGAAGCTTCTAAAAACGAGAAATAAAAAGAGAGGGGCTAAATTGGGATATTTATCGTTTTTATGAAAGTATAAATAAGGGACATATAGAGGAAATCACGATTTGCCTGCATATCCCGGACTGTGACTTGGGTGGTCTACCTCGGGCCCGAAGGGAATCCTTTAACTGAGACCTGGCGTCCAAATACCCGGCGCATACCCAGACAACGTGCTCGATGTCGTGATAACCCTCGTCACAAGCGCACAGACTACTCTCCGCAAGCCCAATACGCCGCAAATGCGCATCTAAGGTGTAGTGGTTGGACATAAGTCGGGACATTACACGAATAAAATCCCGACCCACATCCACCCCCTTGAACCAAGGCTTCGTTGATACCTTTGGGATAATGGAATGTAGCCATCGTCCAAGTTCACCATTGCTCCACGAGGTTTGTCAACTGTTGAGTGTCCTCTGACGACAAATACTAAAAAATTCGTTGAAGCAAATTGGTCTTTCGTATATGTCACCATTTAATGCGCCCATCTTTGCTAATGAGTCGGCCTTTTCATTGCCCGGGATAGAGCAATGAGAGGGGACCCAAACAAAGGTAATCTGATAAGATTTTTCAGATAACGTACACAAGGACTCTCGTATCTTCCCCAGGAAATATGGGAATTGCTTTTTGCGCTTCATCGCACGAAGAGCCTCGATGGAATGATGGAATCCTAAATGATGAAGTAGTGATCTGTGGACAGAGTATCGATGATCCCAAGGGTGTACTGAATTGCAGCTAACTCTGCGACGTAAACTGAAGCGGGATCATTGAGCTTGAATGAAGCGGTGATAGTATTGTTGAAGATACCGAAGCCAGTGGACCCATCGAGATTTGATCCGTCAGTGTAGAACATTTTGTCACAGTCGACTTCTCGGAATTTATTATAAAATATATTGGGGATCACTTGCGGGCGTATATGGACCGGGATTCCACGAATCTCTTCCTTCATGAATGTGTTGAAGAATACAGTAGAATCAGAAGTATCTAGGAAACGAACACGGTTGGGAGTATATGAAGAAGGATTAATGTTCTGTGCCGTGTAGTCGAAGTACAAGGCCATAAATCGGGTTTGAGAATTAAGCTCGAGGAGCCTCTCGAAGTTTTCAATCACCAACGGGTTCAGAATGTCGCATCGGATGAGCAATTGATATGAGAGTTTCCTAAAATCGATTTTTTAGCGGAAGAACGCCCACCAGCACTTCGAGACTCATCGTATGGGTTGAGTGCATGCAACCCAAGGCAATGCGCAAGCAACGATACTGGATTCTCTCCAGTTTGATGAAGTGTATGTTCGCAGCGGAGCGGAAACAGAAACACCCGTACTCCATCACCGACAATATCGTTGTTTGGTATAACCTGATCAGGTCTCCTGGGTGGGCACCCCACCATGTTCCAGTTATTGTTCGGAGAAAATTGATCCTTTGTTGGCATTTCTGTTTCAGATACCTAATGTGACATCCCCAGGTACCTTTAGAGTCGAACCAGACCCCGAGATATTTAAATGTGAAAACCTGATTGATCGTTGCACCCATTAATAGAAGCTGGAGTTGCGCCGGCTCACGCTTCCTAGAAAAAACAACCAATTCAGTTTTCTCCGTGGAGAACTCAATACCCAGCTGAAGAGCCCAAGCAGACAAATTGTCCAAGGTATATTGTAATAGTCCTTGCAAGTCGGCAGCTTTGGGCCCTGTAACAGAGACCACCCCGTCGTCTGCAAGTTGCCTTAGCGTGCATGAATTGGCAAGACAATCGTCAATGTCATTCACGTAAAAATTGTAGAGTAGGGGACTTAGACATGAGCCCTGGGGAAGACCCATGTAGCTAAATCGCGATGTTGTTAAATCGCCATGCGAAAAGTGCATGTGCTTTTCAGACAACAGGTTTAGCAAAAAGTTATTTAAAATTGGCGAAAAACCATGCTGGTGCAGCTTCTCTGACAGAATATTGATAGAAACTGAATCAAAAGCCCCCTTAATATCCAAGAAGACTGATGCCATCTGCTCTTTGTTAGCATAGGCCATTTGGATTTCTGTAGAAAGCAACGCAAGGCAATCGTTCGTCCCTTTGCCTTTGCGGAAGCCAAATTGTGTATCTGACAGTAAGCCATTTGCTTCAACCCAATTGTCGAGGCGAAACAAAATCATTTTCTCGAACAACTTCCGAATACAGTACAGCATTGCAATCGGCCGATACGAGTTGTGGTCGGAGGCTGGTTTTCCTGGTTTTTGGATGGCGATGACCTTCACTTGCCTCCAATCGTGTGGGACAAGAAACTTGTTAAATAAATTCAACAAGCGCCTTTTTGCAGTATCAGGCAGATTCTTCAGCAAGTTGAATTTGTTTCTGTCTAACCCTGGGGCGTTATTGTTGCATGACAAGAGAGCAAGTGAGAACTCCACCATCGAAAAAGGTGTTTCGTTCGCGGTATCGGGAGGAGACGCGGCGCGGCACGTTTTCTGTACCGGGACAGAGTCCGGACAGATCTTCTTGGCGAAAGCGAATATCCAACGGTTTGAATATTCCACGTTCTCGTTGGTACTGTTTCCGTTACGCATACGTCGAGCCGTACCCCAAAGAGTGCTCATCGCTGTTTCTCTCGTTAACCCGTCGACAAACCGGCGCCAATAACAGCGTTTTTTGGCTTTCATTAGACTCTTCATTCGCCTTTCTAACGACGCGTACTGTTGATAGCTTGCGGGTAACCCGTCTTCCCGGAAGGCCTTATATGCAGTGGACTTCTCCGCGTACAGCTCTGAGCACTCTTTATCCCACCACAGGGTGGGAGACCGTCCATGGGTATTCGCGCTGGGTACTGGTTTAGTCTGAGCTTGATTCGCACTGTCGAGAATCAAGCCAGCCAAAAACCGGTTCTCATCCTCCGGAGGAAGTTCTTGAGTGGATTCGATTTTAACGGATATCGCGGTCGCGTAACTCTTCCAATCAATGTTCCGTGTGAGGTCATACGAGACATTGATTGTTTCCGATGGTCTTGAACCGTTAGCAATTGAAATCACGATAGGCAAATGATCGCTACCGTGGGGATCAGGGATCACCTTCCACATGCAATCTAACTGTAGCGATGTCGAGCAAAGCGATAAATCCAACGCGCTTGCGCGTGCTGGTGGTGTAGGAATCCGCGTCATTTCTCCCGTGTTTAACATGGTCATGTTGAAATTGTCACAATGATCTTGGATTAGTGTTGATCTATTATCATTGTGAAGACAGCCCCATACCGTACCGTGCGAGTTAAAGTCTCCCAGAACTAGCCGCGGTGCCAGTAAGGATTCCGTGATATTACAAAGCGTTCGGTGCCCTACCGAGGCTCTGGGAGGAATGTAGATGGAAGCAATGACAAGCGACAATTTCAATGCCTGGTGTCGAAGGGAGGTTAATTCGGTTGAAAAAATAGCACTTTTTAATCCCCAAAAGTACTCCTCCATAGGGGTTTTCTCGATCCAGACGAATTATATTAATGTCGTGGAAGTTAAGCTTTATATCGGAAGTTAACCAAGTTTCACATAATGCGAAAGCATCACGTTTTAGACTATTTAGTAAAAATTTAAAGGAATCGATTTTCGGGAGGATACTTCTGCTGTTCCACTGTAGAACAGTGATCGAATCGGTGACCTCGTTCGATGACTTAGCCATCGAAGGATACGATCGCTGCAAGGAGGGGCCATTTAGTAGTCAACTGCTTCAAAAATGTTTGCACTATAGGGAGAAAACGTATCAGAAGGCTTTTAAGAGGATCAGTAACATTGAAAGCTGTGAGAATTAAGTCCACTATGTCAGAAAATTTCATTAGTCCGCTACTGGACTGAGTATCTGTTTGAAAAAAGGGGACACTTGGGGTTTTTGGTGTCCCTGGAAGTGGTGGATACTCCTTGTTAGAATTAATATTTCCAAGTCCTGGAGCAAGTTGCTTCGGCTTTAGTGCATCACTTCCGTTGGATTTATTGGTTGTAGTTGGCGCATTCTGAGTGGACGACACCTTGGCACCCTTACGAGGCAATTAAGGGGAGGCTAGATTTCTCCTCTTCCTGGATACCCCTGGGTTAACCAATGATGTTCCCTCTTGTGGGTCGTCAGATTGTTGCTCAATGCCAGCCAAAAGTGCAAAGGAATTTTCGGAAGGGACAGATGGCGAAGCATTCTTTAGCATTTCTGCATAAGAGTGCCTCGAGCTATCCTTAAGGGAGCGCCTAATTTTATCCCCGCGCTGCGTGTACGCCGGGCATGACTTAAGAGCATGCGGAGGGCCCCCGCAGTAAATACACTTCTCAGTTTCTCCACCGCAAGCGTCATCCTCATGCTCTCCCTCGCATTTGCCGCACCGTTTTTTATTGCCACAATAAGTGGCTGTGTGGCACAGTTGCTTTCAATTGCTGCAGTTCATTACCCGCGGTACAAACAGGCGAACCCTATCCAGGAGGACATAGTTGGGAAGAGCAGACCCGGAGAAAGTCACCCGAATCGAGTCTGACGGAGAATAAGTTGTCTTATCACCTTCGGTTTTTGCGGAATACAATTGCTTGCATTCCAGAATCTTTACCTGTTTAAGTGAAGGGTCTTTAAAGCAGCCAACCCCGTACTTCAACAGGTCTTCGCACTTCAGACCCGGTTCGGCGACGATTCCATCGATCTCCACTGCCCTACAAGGCACATACACCCTGAATTGCTTCGTAAAACGATCGCAGCGAGCAATCTGGTTTGCCTGATCGAGGTCATCTACTATAACGCGTATCTTATTAGCTCGAACACGTGTTATCTGAGCTACGGACGGGTAGTTAGCAGTCAGCTCCCGTGATATTTCTAGAATATTGGGTGATTTCGTGTTGGGCCGGAAATACATTTGAACTGGCTGGGTATGTTTTAATACGGGGAGGACTGGGGGAATCAGGGGAGGGAGTAATTTCGGGTTTATCCGGTAAATCCATGGGAATACCATTCCCATCCAATCTTCCTTCGCCCTCGGCCATATAGGCACGAGGATAACACGTGGTGTAAACGAGAGATGAAACTTATATTCAAGGGAAAGGGAAGAAGTAGAGACCGATCGGGGAAAGGGAAATGAAAGAAAAAAAAATACTTAGCTTATATAGCGGCGATTCCGGGTATTCTGGTATTCACTTCACCAGCCTAGGCACCGGCGAACAAAGATTGCCTCAAACAATGGTTGACCTTTACTGACAATATTTATTCTTATTCACTTTATGCACGGCACCAGAAAACGAACTGCTTCGATCGAGAGCTCGGAGAGTTATGGCATTTGATTCATTTGATTCATTTGATTCATTTGATTCATTTGATTCATTTGATTCATTTGATTCATTTGATTCATTTGATTCATTTGATTTATTTGATTCATTTGATTCATTTGATTCATTTGATTCATTTGATTCATTTGATTCATTTGATTCATTTGATTCATTTGATCCATTTGATTCATTTGATTCGTTTGATTCATTTTATTCATATCTTTAATTTTATGCATTTATTCAGTTTATTCGAGATTTTATTCGTGCAAGACTAGAAACTGTTTTCATCCCACCTCTAGTTGGGTGCTTACTTCTCGTGAGTTCTGCATACTAATCCAATAGTGAAATGTGTGAGAAATGTCTCATCTCACTGCTAGGTGGATTAATTCGGTTTTTGATAACACATACTACATGGGATAGTGGCAGGACTCAGAGAATCGCTCAAATCAGCATAGGACAACATCAGTGCTAGAAATCTCAAACCAAATCAATGGGAAAGCGAAAAAATGGCCCCTAAAATAGACATACGAAAGAATACTTGATAATGCTCTGTTAACCTTTACAGTACCAAGCTAATTTTTTTCTGAAAATTTTGTTTAAATTTTGCTCTCATTTCGTCAATTTTTGACCGAATTGGATGGAACCGGCTTGAAAAGATCTGGAATTTAGTCCAGTTTCTATATACCGAGTAGCGTTCAAATCTGTGAACCGGTTCCGGAATTAATCCAAATTCCCTTGGGGTATATCCGGCATCCCAGTGGGGTGACGGACGAGTTTTGAAGAAACATCCCATAAATTTAAGTAATTGTGTTTTGAAAAGATGCTACATATGACTATTTCCCATTGATCCTTCACAATAGACATGAATTGGACCAATCTTGGCCACCGGAGAACTGTTCCGGGAGAACCTAAGAAAATGTATATATTTTTCTATCATTCCAGCGATTTGTGTTCATAGCTTTATACGAAATGCGAAGTTCTTCCAATCATACGGTTCTACAGCTCCCTCAAGGCCATTCCGGCACCGGTTCCGTACGGATGGACATTTGACGCCATTTTGAAAACCAAGATGGCGGCTTCCGGTTACCACAAAACAGTGAAAACCACCATCAATATGGGTGTTATTTGAAAGAGAACGGTCAGCAAAAGCCGGAAATTGATAATTGACGCCATTTTGAAAAGCAAAATGGCGATTTCCGGTTACCACAAAACAGTGAAAAGCATCATCAATATGGGTGTCATTCGACAGGGAGAGGTCAATAGAAAACAGAAATAGATTTTTGACGCCATTTCAAAACCAAGATGGCGGTTTCCGGTTATCACAGTGCAGTGCAAACCACCACCAATAATGGCGTCATTGTAAAGCGCTAGCGATCAGCAAAAGCTGGAAATTGGTTTTTGACGTCAATTCCAAACCAAAATGGCGGGTTCATGTTTCAAAGAAACAGTGAAAACCGTCATCAATATGGGTGTCATTTGAAAGGGGTGTGTCATCAGGAGACGGAAATTGATGATTGACGCCATTTTGAAAACCAAGATGGCGGCTGCCGATTTACAAAAAACAGTAAAAACTACCATCAATGTAGGTGTCATTTGAAAGGGATTGGTGAGAAGAAGTACGAAATTGATTATTTATTCAATTTTGAAAACCAAGTTTGCGGTTTCCTGTTACTGCAAAACAGCGAAAACTATCATCAGTATAGGTATCAGAAAGGGGTAGTCATAAAGTGATTTTTGAAGCCATTTTCGAAAACCAATATGGATGCTACAAACAACAGTGAAAATCATAAGTATGGGTGTCATTTGAAAGGGGTGGTCAGTAGATGTAGTTGTGGCGGTGGTACTACCACCTTTGTAACAGGAACACTCTCCATAGCACTGAGCAATCTTTACACGACAAGCATGACGTGTTCAAGCATTACTCTCTGACCATAGTCAGCATGCTACTGTACGAAGGGCCAAAAAGGAATTGCGTGGTCGGAAAGTGACTTCGCTTACATGTACTACGGAAGCTTTTACAAGACCATATAAGCCAATTACAATGCAAGCCATTGTTATAAAAAGTAGCCTCAATAGGTGGGGAGAAAATCCTGCGCAATGTTCACGAAATGTTAGCAACAAGAATCTGGCTACTCCACTCTTCCTGTCCAAATCGTTTCAATCAGGTGGCTTGATGGTCCCTCTCAATTCCCATGTATTCTATGTAAGGGTCATTCCACGCGCAGTGATCAAGGCACGTGTAATCGACCTTCACAGATTTGAATCAAATTTGGAGGAATTGTTCATCTAGGGCCAATATATAAAAACCCAAATTTTTGTGTCTATTCAATCACCCCTCGGGCAATGGGAGCCCCCCCCCCCCGTTTTGGCAAATTGTCAAAACCCTTGATTTCTTTTTGAACATATTTCCGGTTCTATTTACTCTAGAACCAAACCGTAAGATGGGTTTTGAAGAAAATTGTTCAAAGAGTTTAGAAAAAATATTAGTTATTGGCGGCAGTGCTGCCAACTATCCGATTTTTTCAGCCAAATAGCAAATCAGCGATATTTTGAAGCAAAAAAACGCTATTTCCCATATAAAAACGCAGGCGCACAACAATAAAAAACGAACTTGAGTATTCTGAGTTCACACATAATTTATCGTGAAGTAGACGAGAAATTATGAAAAACTACATTTTTGGTTGCTTTTTAGCAGATCAGGGTCAAACAGTCATGAAGATTTTCTCAATTTTGTCCAATAAAAATGGATTTTTATATGAGAAAATTCGAGTTCTTCCCTTCAAAATAGTGCATCTCAGGATGCGCTCAAATTATATTGAGATTATAAGTGTTTTTTTATGTAAAAATATCTACAGAACACGATGGCATTAGAATCTTCAAAATTAAAATATTTGTAATAAGAGGAAAACAACTTTTAATATTATCTGAAAAAAAATCGCATAGTTGGCATCACTGCCGCGAAAAGTTAAGCTCCTTGAACAATTTTCTTCAAAAACCATTTTTCGAATGGATTCTATAGTAAATAGAACCGGTGATATTTGTAGAAGACACCTAATTTCTATCTCTCTCCGTTGAAAAGTTAGTGTTGGTGCCATCTATGCGGTCACAGGTGGCACTAAAATTTTCTAACCAAGACATAACTCATATTATGTATTGCAATTCTTCCGAACATACTATTCAGCTAAATCTAACCATTATTCCACAAAAATGTTTAGTTTGTTAGAACCTAGTACTGATACACTACCATGCACTGCTAGGCCCCATGCAAAACTGAATCAGACACCACTTCGCTAAAAGTTTAACAACTTCTTTTAACAAAGCCGAATTGACTAGCAGTCTTCGACAAAGTTGTACACAAGTAAATTATATTTCTTATTTTCACTTACAGTGATAATTCGATGCATACTGTGCCACCTAGCGGTGAAAATGCGAGCTAGTGGGTTTTCTCCATATAAATTGTCGAAAAATCCTATACAAACTTCAGGCACGTTGGTCCGGTAGCTAGACTTGTCCGATTTGCTTCAAATTTAGAGCAAGTACTCCTGGTGGGACTAGGAATCGACTCAGGGGTAGGCCGATAGGGGTCACGTCCTTACAATCGTTGAACGGTTTTGTGTAATCAGATAGGTGTACAAATTTTTGTTTTATGTTTGTATACAAGAAACATAGGGCTTGGATAGGCAACCGCGCTCCTCTTGCTGCAATAAGTGTGCTGGATATGCTACACATAGCTATGCGGCGGTACGGTTTTTTGGTGTTGGTGTTTGTTTTTTCGTGTCGTGGAGCAGGCGGCCATCGAGGTTTTTAGATAGTGACGGACCACGGCATTGAACAGACGCCCCGAGTTTTTTTGTTTTTCCGGGACAGTTTACCGCCACAATAACCAATGCGGTGAAGTGCGCGTGTGCGACGGTGACAATCCCGTTCGTAAAGTGCCGACCCGTGGTTCGGGTACTCAAGTGTTTTGGTGTCGGGTCGCCGGAAAAGGAAGCTATGCGCCAAGGAGCAACTCGCTTCCCCGGCTAAGTATAAAGGACCCAGAAGACGCCTTTCCGCTCTCGCTGTGAAGGATCAGCCGAACGAGCCTAGCTCTCATTCACAGCTAAGCTTCAAGGAGCGCGAAGCAGGGTGGCCAAAGATGCTCCCTGGGAAGTACACTGCGGTGACTTCTGGGATCTCTCGCGGGGAGCGAGTAGATCCGGCGATAATTCGCCATCGTCACTAGGGAGGTTCCAACAAAAGAGCCAAGCTCACTTCCCTAGCTAAAAGTCAAGGACCGCTGCCGGCGCAGCCTACGACACCAGCAGGAGAATGCGGCCGTTGTGTTCCCGGCCGGTCGGAAGAAACCGCCCGCCTTCCCGCCATCGTCAGAAGCAGCTGATCAACTTCATCGACAGAGTGCAGCATAGAGGAGATTTGGTGGAATAAAAGTCGGTAAATCTATTAGTTTATTTACCTTTTTTTGTTGTGGAACGAAAATCCGTAATTCTGTAGAAACAACTAGGCCGCCCTGAAAAGAAGTGTACGCCGGGCAAACAAGAACCCGAGTAGTGGAAAACCCTTACTTACAAAGTAAAGAAAAAAGTAGGTAGCCGTGGCATCCCGGTCGCCGTCGTTCTCCCAGCACATTATTCGGCAGCGGCTCACGAGTCAAAACTTCTTGATATCATCCACTGCTTTAATTGAGGCCAGCAATCACTCCATAAACGATGAAGTCATCGAAGAAGCCCCACACACCTGCACGTATACCACACTATGAAGCCGACACCGACACCAACCACGAGCGTGTGAATCAACAAATACATCTCCAATGCAACGCACGATCACGATCCGCAGTATTGAACGAGGAAAAATACACATGTCCACATCGAAAATTATTATTATAATAATATTGCCGATTGATAGCTCATGTGAAC
Source organism: Topomyia yanbarensis (assembly GCF_030247195.1). NCBI lineage: Eukaryota > Metazoa > Arthropoda > Insecta > Diptera > Culicidae > Topomyia > Topomyia yanbarensis. The sequence continues at coordinate 251,591,156 of NC_080671.1, forward strand.
ATCGCCTAGAATGAACTAATCTTGTTGAGATCAGCGTTCAACATATTGGCAACAATATGATTTAATTCGGTTATTCTCGCATCGAATGACTACGAAACGGGAGCAAGTTTTAAAAGTTTCGCTGAACTATATTGAAAATTAGTCTAAATCTGTACCTTTTGAGTCACGAAGAAACTTAGTTGTCTATCACAACAGTACATACTTATTGTTGGTGTGAAATAGTTGTTGAAATAAAAATTGCTACTTGGGTGACCCTTCATTTCTAAATAAAACCCATACCGATGATGATTTTGACTATTTTGTGGTACCACCATCTTGCTTTCCAAAATGGCGTCAATCAATATCCGTATCTGCCGACCATACACTCGCAAATGACTTCCATATTGATGACAGTCTTCACTGTTTTGTGGAAACCGGAAGCCGCCGTCTTGGTTTTCAAAATGGCGTCAATCATCAATTCCCGTCTTCTACTGATCATCCCGTTTCAAATGCCACCCATACTGACAATGGTTTTCATTGTTTCCTTGGAACAGGAAGCCACCATCTTGGTTTTCAAAATGGCGTAAACAACCAATTTTCGTCTTTTGCTGACCACCCGCTTTACAATGACACCATTATTGATGGTGGTTTTCACTGCTTTGTGGAAACCGGAAGCCGCTTTCTTTGCTTAGAAAATGGCGATAAAATCAATTTCTGTCTTCTATTGACCCCCCCCCCCTTTTGAATGACACCCATATTGACAATATATTTGACTGTTGTGGTAACCGGAAACCGCCATCTTTGTTTTGAAAATGGCGTCAATTGTAAATTTCCTCTTTCAAATAACACCCATATTGATGGTTGTTTTCACTGTTTTGTGGTAACCGGAATCCGCCATCGTGGATTTCAAGTGAACATTTTTTTTCTAATGACACCCATATTGATGACGGTTTTCACTGTTTCTTTGGAACATGAACCCGCCATTTTTGTTTTCGAATTGGCGTCAAAAATCATTTTCCGGCTTTTGCTGATCGCTAGCGCTTTACAATGACGCCATTATTGGTGGCGGTTTGCACTGCACTGTGATAACCGGAAACCGCCATCTTGTTTTTGAAAATGGCGTCAAAAATCAATTTCTGTCTTCTATTGACCACTCCCTTTCGAATGACACTCATATTGATGATGCTTTTCACTGTTTTGTGGTAACCGGAAATCGCCATTTTGCTTTTCAAAATGGCGTCAATTATCAATTTCCGGCTTTTGCTGACCGTTCTCTTTCAAATAACACCCATATTGATGGTGGTTTTCACTGTTTTGTGGTAACCGGAAGCCGCCATCTTGGTTTTCAAAATGGCGTCAAATGTCCATCCGTACGGAACCGGTGCCGGAATGGCCTTGATGGAGCTGTAGAACCGTATGATTGGAAGAACTTCGCATTTCGTATAAAGCTATGAACCCAAATCGCTGGAATGATAGAAAAATATATACATTTTCTTAGGTTCTCCCGGAACAGTTCTCCGGTGGCCAAGATTGGTCCAATTCATGTCTATTGTGAAGGATCAATGGGAAATAGTCATATGTAGCATCTTTTCAAAACACAATTACTTAAATTTATGGGATGTTTCTTCAAAACTCGTCCGTCACCCCACTGGGATGCCGGATATACCCCAAGGGAATTTGGATTAATTCCGGAACCGGTTCACGGATTTGAACGCTACTCGGTATATAGAAACTGGACTAAATTCCAGATCTTTTAAAGCCGGTTCCATACAATTCGGTCAAAAATTGACGAAATGAGAGCAAAATTTAAACAAAATTTTCAGAAAAATTTTAGCTTGGTACTGTAAAGGTTAAACGGACATGCGTTGCTTCTATTTATGACTTTTCGTGTTTCATTGAGCAACTAAGCTGCCCTCTCTTGACGCCTGTGTCTGAGAAATCTGCCTCACGAATAGTAATTTTCCCGTTTTTCGTGAACTTTTTAATTTTACCAATTTCCAAAAGTCCACTTTTATTGGGGAGATATTAAATTATTACCAATGTTTAAGTTAGGTATTTCTGAATCGGTTGGTGTATGAATGATTAAAATCCATCTAGTAATATCGGAGTTATAAGCGTGCAAACCTTACATAGTTTCGTTACATGGGAAATAGTTTAAATTTTAGAATGACACCTAGCCCCAGATAGTGGAGTAAGACATTTTTAATGTCAAAATCACGGTTAAATAAAAAATTAAACTCTTAAAAAATTTCAAATAATTTATAATTTTCACAAACTTATTAGGCAAAATTGTTTAATAAGCTTTCGTAATATTGTGTAGGAAAAAAGCTGAAAATTTCAGTATTTTCTCTATCTTCAACATATAAACCCTTAAGTATACCAATTAATTGGTATACGAATTGGAATAGGTTCGCCAAATTTTGGAAGAAGTCTATAAAATAACCCCTTGAAAGCTACCTAAAAATTCTATGCTATATTTCACCCTAAGGAGGAAAATTTGGTAAAAACCAAAATTTCTCACTAGGGTGAAAATTTGTTGGTAAAAACCAGTCTTTGTACAGGAGGGCACAAATCCTTATTTCATACTATGTTGCGTTTCGGCTTCGCCTCTTCAGAAACCGACACTAACGTATTGTCGGAATAGATTAGCGCCGGCTTGACGCAAATCCCTTAAAACTAAAACACACTATGTGTTTCAATCAAACGACTGATCAAACGTGATGTCCCGTTCGAGCAGAAGTTCTGTTTATGCCGATGAGACACAAGTGAAGCCGAAACTTGTCTTGGCTTAGCAGGCCTATGCGAAAGCACTATGCTATATTTCACCCTAAGGAGGAAAATTTGGTAAAAACCAAAATTTCTCACTAGGGTGAAAATTTGTTGGTAAAAACCAGTCTTTGTACAGGAGGGCACAAATCCTTATTTCATACTATGTTGCGTTTCGGCTTCGCCTCTTCAGAAACCGACACTAACGTATTGTCGGAATAGATTAGCGCCGGCTTGACGCAAATCCCTTAAAACTAAAACACACTATGTGTTTCAATCAAACGACTGATCAAACGTGATGTCCCGTTCGAGCAGAAGTTCTGTTTATGCCGATGAGACACAAGTGAAGCCGAAACTTGTCTTGGCTTAGCAGGCCTATGCGAAAGCACTATGCTATATTTCACCCTAAGGAGGAAAATTTGGTAAAAACCAAAATTTCTCACTAGGGTGAAAATTTGTTGGTAAAAACCAGTCTTTGTACAGGAGGGCACAAATCCTTATTTCATACTATGTTGCGTTTCGGCTTCGCCTCTTCAGAAACCGACACTAACGTATTGTCGGAATAGATTAGCGCCGGCTTGACGCAAATCCCTTAAAACTAAAACACACTATGTGTTTCAATCAAACGACTGATCAAACGTGATGTCCCGTTCGAGCAGAAGTTCTGTTTATGCCGATGAGACACAAGTGAAGCCGAAACTTGTCTTGGCTTAGCAGGCCTATGCGAAAGCACTATGCTATATTTCACCCTAAGGAGGAAAATTTGGTAAAAACCAAAATTTCTCACTAGGGTGAAAATTTGTTGGTAAAAACCAGTCTTTGTACAGGAGGGCACAAATCCTTATTTCATACTATGTTGCGTTTCGGCTTCGCCTCTTCAGAAACCGACACTAACGTATTGTCGGAATAGATTAGCGCCGGCTTGACGCAAATCCCTTAAAACTAAAACACACTATGTGTTTCAATCAAACGACTGATCAAACGTGATGTCCCGTTCGAGCAGAAGTTCTGTTTATGCCGATGAGACACAAGTGAAGCCGAAACTTGTCTTGGCTTAGCAGGCCTATGCGAAAGCACTATGCTATATTTCACCCTAAGGAGGAAAATTTGGTAAAAACCAAAATTTCTCACTAGGGTGAAAATTTGTTGGTAAAAACCAGTCTTTGTACAGGAGGGCACAAATCCTTATTTCATACTATGTTGCGTTTCGGCTTCGCCTCTTCAGAAACCGACACTAACGTATTGTCGGAATAGATTAGCGCCGGCTTGACGCAAATCCCTTAAAACTAAAACACACTATGTGTTTCAATCAAACGACTGATCAAACGTGATGTCCCGTTCGAGCAGAAGTTCTGTTTATGCCGATGAGACACAAGTGAAGCCGAAACTTGTCTTGGCTTAGCAGGCCTATGCGAAAGCACTATGCTATATTTCACCCTAAGGAGGAAAATTTGGTAAAAACCAAAATTTCTCACTAGGGTGAAAATTTGTTGGTAAAAACCAGTCTTTGTACAGGAGGGCACAAATCCTTATTTCATACTATGTTGCGTTTCGGCTTCGCCTCTTCAGAAACCGACACTAACGTATTGTCGGAATAGATTAGCGCCGGCTTGACGCAAATCCCTTAAAACTAAAACACACTATGTGTTTCAATCAAACGACTGATCAAACGTGATGTCCCGTTCGAGCAGAAGTTCTGTTTATGCCGATGAGACACAAGTGAAGCCGAAACTTGTCTTGGCTTAGCAGGCCTATGCGAAAGCACTATGCTATATTTCACCCTAAGGAGGAAAATTTGGTAAAAACCAAAATTTCTCACTAGGGTGAAAATTTGTTGGTAAAAACCAGTCTTTGTACAGGAGGGCACAAATCCTTATTTCATACTATGTTGCGTTTCGGCTTCGCCTCTTCAGAAACCGACACTAACGTATTGTCGGAATAGATTAGCGCCGGCTTGACGCAAATCCCTTAAAACTAAAACACACTATGTGTTTCAATCAAACGACTGATCAAACGTGATGTCCCGTTCGAGCAGAAGTTCTGTTTATGCCGATGAGACACAAGTGAAGCCGAAACTTGTCTTGGCTTAGCAGGCCTATGCGAAAGCACTATGCTATATTTCACCCTAAGGAGGAAAATTTGGTAAAAACCAAAATTTCTCACTAGGGTGAAAATTTGTTGGTAAAAACCAGTCTTTGTACAGGAGGGCACAAATCCTTATTTCATACTATGTTGCGTTTCGGCTTCGCCTCTTCAGAAACCGACACTAACGTATTGTCGGAATAGATTAGCGCCGGCTTGACGCAAATCCCTTAAAACTAAAACACACTATGTGTTTCAATCAAACGACTGATCAAACGTGATGTCCCGTTCGAGCAGAAGTTCTGTTTATGCCGATGAGACACAAGTGAAGCCGAAACTTGTCTTGGCTTAGCAGGCCTATGCGAAAGCACTATGCTATATTTCACCCTAAGGAGGAAAATTTGGTAAAAACCAAAATTTCTCACTAGGGTGAAAATTTGTTGGTAAAAACCAGTCTTTGTACAGGAGGGCACAAATCCTTATTTCATACTATGTTGCGTTTCGGCTTCGCCTCTTCAGAAACCGACACTAACGTATTGTCGGAATAGATTAGCGCCGGCTTGACGCAAATCCCTTAAAACTAAAACACACTATGTGTTTCAATCAAACGACTGATCAAACGTGATGTCCCGTTCGAGCAGAAGTTCTGTTTATGCCGATGAGACACAAGTGAAGCCGAAACTTGTCTTGGCTTAGCAGGCCTATGCGAAAGCACTATGCTATATTTCACCCTAAGGAGGAAAATTTGGTAAAAACCAAAATTTCTCACTAGGGTGAAAATTTGTTGGTAAAAACCAGTCTTTGTACAGGAGGGCACAAATCCTTATTTCATACTATGTTGCGTTTCGGCTTCGCCTCTTCAGAAACCGACACTAACGTATTGTCGGAATAGATTAGCGCCGGCTTGACGCAAATCCCTTAAAACTAAAACACACTATGTGTTTCAATCAAACGACTGATCAAACGTGATGTCCCGTTCGAGCAGAAGTTCTGTTTATGCCGATGAGACACAAGTGAAGCCGAAACTTGTCTTGGCTTAGCAGGCCTATGCGAAAGCACTATGCTATATTTCACCCTAAGGAGGAAAATTTGGTAAAAACCAAAATTTCTCACTAGGGTGAAAATTTGTTGGTAAAAACCAGTCTTTGTACAGGAGGGCACAAATCCTTATTTCATACTATGTTGCGTTTCGGCTTCGCCTCTTCAGAAACCGACACTAACGTATTGTCGGAATAGATTAGCGCCGGCTTGACGCAAATCCCTTAAAACTAAAACACACTATGTGTTTCAATCAAACGACTGATCAAACGTGATGTCCCGTTCGAGCAGAAGTTCTGTTTATGCCGATGAGACACAAGTGAAGCCGAAACTTGTCTTGGCTTAGCAGGCCTATGCGAAAGCACTATGCTATATTTCACCCTAAGGAGGAAAATTTGGTAAAAACCAAAATTTCTCACTAGGGTGAAAATTTGTTGGTAAAAACCAGTCTTTGTACAGGAGGGCACAAATCCTTATTTCATACTATGTTGCGTTTCGGCTTCGCCTCTTCAGAAACCGACACTAACGTATTGTCGGAATAGATAAGCCGGCGCTAATCTATTCCGACAATACGTTAGTGTCGGTTTCTGAAGAGGCGAAGCCGAAACGCAACATAGTATGAAATAAGGATTTGTGCCCTCCTGTACAAAGACTGGTTTTTACCAACAAATTTTCACCCTAGTGAGAAATTTTGGTTTTTACCAAATTTTCCTCCTTAGGGTGAAATATAGCATAGTGCTTTCGCATAGGCCTGCTAAGCCAAGACAAGTTTCGGCTTCACTTGTGTCTCATCGGCATAAACAGAACTTCTGCTCGAACGGGACATCACGTTTGATCAGTCGTTTGATTGAAACACATAGTGTGTTTTAGTTTTAAGGGATTTGCGTCAAGCCGGCGCTAATCTATTCCGACAATACGTTAGTGTCGGTTTCTGAAGAGGCGAAGCCGAAACGCAACATAGTATGAAATAAGGATTTGTGCCCTCCTGTACAAAGACTGGTTTTTACCAACAAATTTTCACCCTAGTGAGAAATTTTGGTTTTTACCAAATTTTCCTCCTTAGGGTGAAATATAGCATAGTGCTTTCGCATAGGCCTGCTAAGCCAAGACAAGTTTCGGCTTCACTTGTGTCTCATCGGCATAAACAGAACTTCTGCTCGAACGGGACATCACGTTTGATCAGTCGTTTGATTGAAACACATAGTGTGTTTTAGTTTTAAGGGATTTGCGTCAAGCCGGCGCTAATCTATTCCGACAATACGTTAGTGTCGGTTTCTGAAGAGGCGAAGCCGAAACGCAACATAGTATGAAATAAGGATTTGTGCCCTCCTGTACAAAGACTGGTTTTTACCAACAAATTTTCACCCTAGTGAGAAATTTTGGTTTTTACCAAATTTTCCTCCTTAGGGTGAAATATAGCATAGTGCTTTCGCATAGGCCTGCTAAGCCAAGACAAGTTTCGGCTTCACTTGTGTCTCATCGGCATAAACAGAACTTCTGCTCTAACGGGACATCACGTTTGATCAGTCGTTTGATTGAAACACATAGTGTGTTTTAGTTTTAAGGGATTTGCGTCAAGCCGGCGCTAATCTATTCCGACAATACGTTAGTGTCGGTTTCTGAAGAGGCGAAGCCGAAACGCAACATAGTATGAAATAAGGATTTGTGCCCTCCTGTACAAAGACTGGTTTTTACCAACAAATTTTCACCCTAGTGAGAAATTTTGGTTTTTACCAAATTTTCCTCCTTAGGGTGAAATATAGCATAGTGCTTTCGCATAGGCCTGCTAAGCCAAGACAAGTTTCGGCTTCACTTGTGTCTCATCGGCATAAACAGAACTTCTGCTCGAACGGGACATCACGTTTGATCAGTCGTTTGATTGAAACACATAGTGTGTTTTAGTTTTAAGGGATTTGCGTCAAGCCGGCGCTAATCTATTCCGACAATACGTTAGTGTCGGTTTCTGAAGAGGCGAAGCCGAAACGCAACATAGTATGAAATAAGGATTTGTGCCCTCCTGTACAAAGACTGGTTTTTACCAACAAATTTTCACCCTAGTGAGAAATTTTGGTTTTTACCAAATTTTCCTCCTTAGGGTGAAATATAGCATAGTGCTTTCGCATAGGCCTGCTAAGCCAAGACAAGTTTCGGCTTCACTTGTGTCTCATCGGCATAAACAGAACTTCTGCTCGAACGGGACATCACGTTTGATCAGTCGTTTGATTGAAACACATAGTGTGTTTTAGTTTTAAGGGATTTGCGTCAAGCCGGCGCTAATCTATTCCGACAATACGTTAGTGTCGGTTTCTGAAGAGGCGAAGCCGAAACGCAACATAGTATGAAATAAGGATTTGTGCCCTCCTGTACAAAGACTGGTTTTTACCAACAAATTTTCACCCTAGTGAGAAATTTTGGTTTTTACCAAATTTTCCTCCTTAGGGTGAAATATAGCATAGTGCTTTCGCATAGGCCTGCTAAGCCAAGACAAGTTTCGGCTTCACTTGTGTCTCATCGGCATAAACAGAACTTCTGCTCGAACGGGACATCACGTTTGATCAGTCGTTTGATTGAAACACATAGTGTGTTTTAGTTTTAAGGGATTTGCGTCAAGCCGGCGCTAATCTATTCCGACAATACGTTAGTGTCGGTTTCTGAAGAGGCGAAGCCGAAACGCAACATAGTATGAAATAAGGATTTGTGCCCTCCTGTACAAAGACTGGTTTTTACCAACAAATTTTCACCCTAGTGAGAAATTTTGGTTTTTACCAAATTTTCCTCCTTAGGGTGAAATATAGCATAGTGCTTTCGCATAGGCCTGCTAAGCCAAGACAAGTTTCGGCTTCACTTGTGTCTCATCGGCATAAACAGAACTTCTGCTCGAACGGGACATCACGTTTGATCAGTCGTTTGATTGAAACACATAGTGTGTTTTAGTTTTAAGGGATTTGCGTCAAGCCGGCGCTAATCTATTCCGACAATACGTTAGTGTCGGTTTCTGAAGAGGCGAAGCCGAAACGCAACATAGTATGAAATAAGGATTTGTGCCCTCCTGTACAAAGACTGGTTTTTACCAACAAATTTTCACCCTAGTGAGAAATTTTGGTTTTTACCAAATTTTCCTCCTTAGGGTGAAATATAGCATAGTGCTTTCGCATAGGCCTGCTAAGCCAAGACAAGTTTCGGCTTCACTTGTGTCTCATCGGCATAAACAGAACTTCTGCTCGAACGGGACATCACGTTTGATCAGTCGTTTGATTGAAACACATAGTGTGTTTTAGTTTTAAGGGATTTGCGTCAAGCCGGCGCTAATCTATTCCGACAATACGTTAGTGTCGGTTTCTGAAGAGGCGAAGCCGAAACGCAACATAGTATACCTAAAAATTGTTGTAGTTCGATGCAATAAAAAAATCCCCAATAATGAAATGTACCTATTAATTTGAAACACAGTGAATAATAAATACAATAACAACCCATTTTTATCAATCTCATGGTGTATTTTAGGCTGACAAAATGGGGACATTGACTAAATCGGGCTTTTTTTTCTTTATAATAAACTGAAGCTGTTAAAATATTCTTCCCGTCCCTTGATGTAGTCTGATAACTATTTCTGATTATGATGAACTTTTTATTTTTGCATATTTCCATCTTCATGATAAGGAAAACATGCTCAAGAAAGGATTTACTCGAATTCAGTCTTGTTCGTCTGCTAGAGCCCATCAAACATATGTTCATATTTGGCTGATAAAATCGGGGTTTCAATGTATTATAATAGATATTCAGCATTCGAAGAAGTTTCTCGTGAACGAGTGTAGAACGACTTTGTTTCTACTTATTTGAAGTCAGCGGCGTAGCCAGAAATTCGGTTTGGTGGGGGTTTGGTGAAAATCGATCATACTGTCCAAACGGCATAATTCCGATACCGTAATTTTTGAAGTTTTAAAATTATGCAGAATTAATTTTTCAGAAAATAGTAATAAAGTTCGTGTCTTTAGCGAATTTGTTGAGACTTTATTGTAGTCATGAATATTAACCTGAGAAAATTCACCATAAATACTTCTTGGACGATATACCGTCAAAATTATTTTATCAAATGATGCACTGTTTAACATTTGTAAAACACATCGAAGATACTAAACCTCCGAAATTGGCGGTTTCAAAATGATGCTATCTTGACCTTAAATTACTGTTTTTAAACATTTGACCTATACATATAATTGGTCATACAACAAAAATCGTATGCTCATCAAAATCGATCAGAACCTGCTAGAATCGAATGGAAATCGTCATTTTTCATAAATTTCTCTCTACATTCGGAAAGTGTTATCCTCGTTATTAATCATATTACGTTTTCGTCTCAACTCGACGCATTCCCAAAATAAAACCCTGTTTTATTCCACCGAGTGGTCCCATGGCTGGTTATGTTCAATACAATGGTGGAAATGAATATTACATGTCCAGTACGATTTGCACATACATACAATGGATCGAAAGCCACGATCTTGAAATACTATGTGATACTGAAACATCGCTTGAAACCAGCGGCGGATCATATAGAAAGATCCGGGAGATCCAGGTCCTGCTGAAAATTTTCAACTTGTTAAGAAATTTTAAACTAGTTTTAATTTTAAAGTAGCAACCCCTCACTGCATACTCCCTCCGGGTCGGTATGATTGACGATTTTTAGAGTGATTGCATAACCTTTCTATATGAGAAAGGCAAAAATGTACCAAAGTCCAAAAAAGTCAATTTTTGTTAAACATCTCAATGTTTCATGCATTTTAAAGTCATCTGGCATCAAAAATACAAATTTGATTTTGAAAATTTTTCATTACATTTTATATGGGAATTTGCTGTGTGATTGCACTCTTCAACTCGTAACTCCGGAGCCGGAAGTCCAATCAATAAAAAAAAATCAATAGCAGCCGATGGAGAGGTTGTACCTTTCATTTGAGACTAACTTTGTGCAAATCGGTTCAGCCATTTCTGAGAAACAGAGGTCACATTTTTTTCCACATACATACATACACACACATACATACACACACAGACATTTTCCAATCTCGAGGAACTCAGTCGATTGGCATATGACACTCGGCTCTCCGGGTCGGGATTAGATTGGCGAATTTTAGAGTGAATGAGAAAGGCAAAAACATTTTTAGCAAATGTTGAAAGTTATGCATTTTTTTGGTGAGCAGTTCTATGTTTCATAGACATTAAATCAATTTTAACTTCGCTTCCTATTAAATAAAGACCCTTATTACAGTACATTCCTACAAAAACGAGCTCAATCTGAAAATAAATCTGAGGATTATGATTGATTACAGAACTCTGGAATTTTCTATTGGAATGTTTTCAGGCAGGAATTTGATATTGATGCTATTAGACAACTGTGAAATCAAGACCAATAGATCAGTTACATATCAGGACCCCATTCCGACAATTTATGAAAAGTCCTCATGATGTTTACAACAACAGGTTATCAATCTACGGATCAGATAATTGTTATTGTAATATTGAATTAAATCAGTCTGCATCAATAAATTTTCAACTTCAATCCAATGTTTTTTTTGGGTGTGGTGGGGGGGGGGGGGGGTTGTATGGTGTTAAACCCCAAAACCTTCTCTTGGCTACGCCGTTGCTTGGAGTTATTTATTTCGCTTTTCATTTTCCGATATGTTTCAGATCGATCCGATGGTTATAAGTTAGAAAAATTGCAGTCAGAAGGTTCGCACAAATGAACATTTTTGTACTCATAAGTTATCAAGTTCCTTCCAAACAACTTGGAAGTGTTCGGTGATTATTTCTAGCTGTTGTAGATAGTAAAATGAAATACAAAATTCGATTTATCGAAATAATGTTTGGCTTATTTCAATGGATTACTACTATATTGAACAATAAATAGGCGACAAACAGTAATCCACAAACAACAAGCCATAACTTTTAAAGTATTCAAAATAGATATTTGAAGTCTTCAGTAAAGTTATTCGCAAAAGTAAGAGCTACAAATTTGCCGAAGACATCATTTCGATATAATCACTTTCAAGAAAATTTGTTTGTCATACGTAACACAACTTTATACCGGGAAACAAGTGCTTTTTGTTCTCTCCGGTGTGGTTTAGTTTTTTCGGTAGTACGAAGGTGCTTGCTGTGGCAGAGGCTGCAGTAAAGCATTAGTAATAAACAGTCCCGCGAGTGATAATTATTACCTGCGATATCGGTGCAGTGAAGTTACTAAACAGTTTTCTTGCCTGAAAGACGGCTTTGTTTAGACGAGCTATATCAGCTCTATTGTGTGAAGGTCACGCGGGTGACGGATAAAACAAACGAAGGATCAATTCACCTACCAGCTCGTCAGGAACCAACTGGTGAAGTGTTTTGTTTTTTACTTTTCTTATCGATTTTTTTCTCTTTTTATTGCTTTTGATTTTTTATTTTGATTTAAGTTAAACAGTGCGGTCGAGCGTGTTGCTCCCGCAACAAAATGGAACAAACAGAAGGATCACCCTCCGAAGACGAATATTATGGGGAAGAAGAACATATATCTGATACTGAGACAGATAATGTTATGATCGATCCACTTCCCCCCAATGTCTCACAGCCCCCCCCCCCCCGAGTCAAGGTTTACCAGGATGGATCCGCTGGTCCTTGGGTGGTATACTTTCGGCCCAAAAATAAACCGTTAAACAGCATAACTGTTGCACGGAAGCTGACAAAACGTTACTCGGCCGTAACCGAGATTAAAAAGGTTCAGTCAGATAAACTGCGCGTAGTTGTTACTGACTTGAAACAGGCCAATGATATCGTTAGCAATAGCCTCTTTACGCTGGAGTATCGCGTCTACATCCCTTCTCGTGATGTGGAGATCGACGGTGTGGTAAGTGATGCGGGTCTAACTGTCGATGATCTGATGAATGATGGGGCTGGCCGCTTTAAGGACCCTTACCTTCAATCAGTTAAGATTTTGGAGTGCAAGCAATTGCACTCAAAGTCCATCGAAGATGGTAATTACTATCCATCAGACTCGTTTCGCGTAACCTTCGCCGGATCTGCACTTCCGAGCTACGTTGAAGTGGGAGGAGCTCGTCTACCTGTACGCCTGTTTGTACCGCGGGTCATGAATTGTTCCAATTGCAAGCAGCTAGGTCACACGGCCACCTACTGTAGCAACAAGCAACGGTGCGGTAAATGTGGGGAACGCCATGCAGATGATACTTGCAGTAGGCCCGCTGAGAAGTGTGTTTACTGTGGGGAGAATCCGCATGCACTTTTGACATGCCCAACGTACAAACTTCGCGCGGATAAACTGAAGCGATCCGCCAAAGATCGCTCCAGACGCTCTTACGCAGAAATGCTTAAAAGAGCTGTTCCACTTATCTCCGAAAACCCATTCGCTCTCTTGCCAACTGACGATAACGTCTCTAACGACCCTTGCGAGGGGCATTCTTTGGCTCCGCTTGGAAACTCTAGGAAAAGACCTAATCAAAACTCACCTGAACTTCCTCGTAAGGGTCCTAGGTTGTCCCAAACAAGGGTACAAAATAAAAATAATTCATTAACTGGAAGTGCTGGTACAAATCCGAAGATAATACCTCCTGGTTTTGGGAAATTGAGATACAACCAGGAGTTCCCAGCACTCCCCGGGGCACCAAAAATCCCAAGTGCTCCAATTTTACAGTCAGAAACTCACCCTAAAACGGGATTCCTTAAATTTTCTGACATTGTGGACTGGATATTCACAGCTTTCAACATTACCGATCCTATGAAAAGCTTGCTGGTTGCTATTCTACCAACAGTAAGAACATTTTTAAAACAGTTGACTGAACAATGGCCCCTCCTTACAGCGATCGTATCCTTCGATGGCTAACTTATTAGACGGAATCAGGGATCTGATCACTGTTTTACAGAGGAACTGCAGAAGTATTATCCCCAAAATCGATTCATTAAAACACTTGCTAAATTACAATCATTGTGATGCATTTTCCCTATGTGAAACATGGCTAACTTCTAATATAAACCTCAACTTCCACGATTTTAACATTATCCGCTTGGATCGAGAAGACTCATATGGGGGGGTACTTTTAGGGATCAAAAAGTGCTACTCCTTCAATCGAATCAACCTCCCTTCGACGCCAGGCATTGAAGTTGTCGCTTGTCAAACAACAATCAAAGGCAAAGATCTTTGCATTGCTTCTATTTACATTCCTCCTAGGGCCATGATGGGATATCGAAGATTCTCCAACATGATTGAACACCTTCCCTCGCCCCTCCTGCTTCTTGGAGACTTTAACTCTCACGGTACGGGGTGGGGCTGTCTATACGACGATAATCGATCTTCGACAATTCAAGACCTTTGTGACAACTTCAATATGACAATTCTGAACACAGGGGAAATGACACGGATCCCTAGACCACCTGCGCAAGCAAGTGCACTGGACATATCTTTATGCTCGACATCACTACGGTTAGATTGCAAGTGGAAGGTAATATCTGATCCCCACGGTAGTGACCACTTACCAATTGTAATTGCAATCACCACTGGTTCAAGACCATCGGCACCAATCAATGTTCCCTATGACCTCACACGAAACATTGATTGGAAGCGCTACGCTCCTGCGATATCCAAAACTATCGATTCAACACAGGTACTTCCCCCGGAGGAAGAATATAAGTTTTTGTCCAACTCGATTCTCGATAGCGCGATTCAAACTCAGACGAAACGAGTACCCGACGTGAACACCCTAAAACTTCTCCCAACCCGTGGTGGGACAAAGAGTGCTCAAACGTGTACGCGGAGAAAGCTGCCGCGTATAAAACCTTCCGAAACGACGGGTTAGTAGCTAGTTATCGAGTGTACGCGATATTAGAAAAGCGAATGAAAAATTTAATGAAAGCTAAGAAACGCAGTTACTGGCGCCGGTTTGTCGACGGGTTAACAAGAGAAACATCGATGAGCACTCTTTGGGCACGGCCCGACGTATGCGAAACCGAAACAGTACTAACGAGAGCGTGGAATATTCAAACCGTTGGATATTCGATTTCGCCAAGAAAGTTTGTCCGGATTCCGCCCCGGCACAGAAAATCTACCGCGCCGCGTCGCCTTACAATACCGCGAACGAAACACCGTTTACGATGGTGCAGTTCTCACTTGCTCTCTTATCATGTAACAATAAAGCCCCGGGGCCAGATAGAATCAAATTCAACTTGTTGAAGAATCTGCCAGACTCTGCCAAAAGACGCTTGTTGAATTTATTTAATAGGTTTCTTGAGGGTAACATTGTCCCACATGACTGGAGACAGGTGAGGGTCATCGCCATCCAAAAACCAGGAAAACCAGCCTCCGACCACAATTCGTATCGTCCGATTGCAATGCTGTCCTGTATCCGGAAGTTATTCGAAAAAATGATCTTGTTTCGCCTCGATAATTGGGTCGAAACAAATGGCTTACTGTCAGATACACAATTTGGCTTCCGCAAAGGCAAAGGGACGAACGATTGCCTTGCGTTGCTCTCAACAGAAATTCAAATGGCATATGCTAACAAAGAGCAGATGGCATCAGTATTCTTGGATATTAAGGGGGCTTTCGATTCAGTTTCGATCAACATTCTTTATGAGAAGTTGCACCAGCATGGTCTTTCGCCAATTTTAAATAACTTTTTGCTAAACCTGTTGTCTGAAAAACAAATGCATTTCTCGCATGGCGATTTATCGACATCACGATTTAGCTACATGGGCCTTCCCCAGGGCTCATGTCTAAGCCCTCTCCTCTACAATTTTTACGTGAATGACATTGACGAATGTCTTGTCAATTTCTGCACGCTAAGGCAGCTTGCAGATGACGGTGTGGTCTCTATTACAGGTCCTAAAGCCGTCGACTTGCAAGGACCACTGCAAGATACCTTGGACAATTTGTCTGCTTGGGCTCTCCAGCTGGGTATCGAGTTCTCCACGGAGAAAACTGAGCTAGTCGTATTTTCTAGAAAGCGTGAACCAGCGCAACTACAGCTTCAATTAATGGATCAAACTATTGCTCAGGCTTCAACATTCAAATATCTCGGGGTATGGTTCGACTCTAAAGGTACCTGGGGATGTCACATTAGGTATCTGAAACAGAAGTGCCAACAAAGGATCAACTTTTTCCGTACAATAACTGGAACATGGTGGGGTGCCCATCCAGGAGACCTAATCAGGCTGTACCAAACAACGATATTATCAGTGTTGGAGTACGGATGTTTCTGCTTTCGCTCCGCTGCGAACATACATTTCATCAAACTGGAGCGAATCCAGTATCGTTGCTTGCGTATTGCCTTGGGTTGCATGCACTCGACCCATACGATGAGTCTCGAAGTGCTGGCGGGCGTTTTTCCTCTGAAAAATCGATTTTGGGACCTCTCTTATCGATTACTCATTCGATGCGATATTCTGAACCCATTGGTGATTGCAAATTGCGAAAGGCTTGTCGAGCTTAATTCTCAGACCCAATTCATGTCCTTGTACTTCGATTACATGGCACAGAACATCAATTCATCAACGTATAACGTCAACCGTGCTCATCTCTTAGATACTTCTGACCACACTGTATTTTTCGATACATCCATGAAGGAAGAGATTTGTGGAATTCCGGATCATATTCGCCCACAAGTGGTCCCAAATATTTTCTATAACAAATACCATCAAGTCGACTGCGCCAAAATGTTCTACACTGACGGATCAATTCTCAACGGGTCCACAGGCTTCGGTATCTTCAACGAAAATCTTGCTGCCTCATTCAAACTCAATGATCCTGCTTCAATTTACGTCGCAGAATTAGCTGCCATTCAGTATACTCTCGGGATCATTGACACTCTGCCCTCAGACCATTACTTCATCGTTTCGGATAGTCTCAGCTCCATTGAGGCCATCCGTGCGGCGAAGCCTGGAAAGCACTCACCGTATTTCCTGGGGAAAATACGGGAATATCTGAGTGCTTTATCTGAAAAATCTTACCAGATTACCTTGGTTTGGGTCCCGTCACATTGTTCTATTGCGGGCAATGAGAAGGCGGACTCTTTAGCCAAGGTGGGCGCATTAGAAGGCGACACTTACGAAAGACCAATTTGCTTCAACGAATTTTTCAGTATCTCTCGTCAGAGGACGCTCGATAGTTGGCAAACCTCATGGAGCAATGGGCATCTGGGACGGTGGCTACATTCCATTATCCCGAAGGTATCAACGAATGCTTGGTTTAAGGGGTTGGATGTGAACAGGGACTTTATTCATACGATGTCAAGGATCATGTCCAACCATTACTCGTTTGACGCGCATCTCCGTCGTATAGGGCTTGCTGAAAGTAATCATTGTGTTTGTGAGAACGGCTACCACGACATCGAGCATGTTGTTTGGCTGTGCGCAGAGTACTGTGTTGCCAGGTCCCAACTAATAGATTCCCTTCGGGCCCGAGGTAGATCACCCTATGTGCCAGTCCGGGGCGTCCTGGCAAGCCGTGACCACCCCTATATTTTTCTTATCTATATCTTTTTGAAAACCATTGATGTCCAAGTTTAATACATTTTCCCCTCTCTCATTCACAGTAGAATCTCACCAACCTATCCCTGTATCTACAATATGGCATTGCTTCACGAGTCTTCGGTGCATACCCTTCTTGATAACCGTCTACCCAGAACATCATGACATACCTCACATGCAGATGATATAGAGAACATCATGACAGTATCAGAGTACCAATAATTATCCGAAATATCTACTCTCCCCTCGCCCCTGCGATTACAGGCTGGAAACTACAACACTACAACAAAGTGTGCATATCCGCCACAATGATCAATCAGCAAACGACGATGTCAATTACACAATATGTATCCCACTTCCTACCTTTTTCCTTTACTTACATAAGAGGGGAGCAAGCCGCCCCTAAATACAGCTTTCCTTTCCCCCACTAACATGTGACATGTAATTAAAAAAAAATGAATTATCGGCCTCGTTAAGCTAAAGCATTTGGGCCTAAATAAACGTATTTAAGAGATACAGAAAAAAAAGAAAATTTGTGAAAATATCTCACTCATAGGGGGATTAATCAGCAAAAGCACAATACCAAAAGAAAGGGCATATTGCCTCCATTAAATTCTCCGAAGATACTATTGACCTAAAATAAGCCGTTTAGGCGTTAATAATAGATTACATGTTTTTGGTCATATTTCTGGCAATGGGAAATGATAAAAATCTTTCGTCCGCATTTAATGTTAAATATCTCTTTTAATAATAGTACGATTTCAACAATCTATAAATTGTTCGAAAGGTATTCTTTAAAGCTGTCTAAAAACATATAAGTTGTTGATCTATATTGTCAATTTCGGTAGATAATTTAAAAAAACTGCAAAAAACGCCATTTTTGCGCATTCAAACATTCATATCTTGGAAACTAAACATCAGAATCAAAAACAAATTAATAGCGTTCATACTGTTTTTTAGTTCTTTCATTTAAAATTGGTTTGGATAAGATCGGTTCAGCCATTGATGAGAAACACGAATGAGAATTTGTCCGTTACATACACAGACACACACACACAGACATTGTCTCAAATCGTCGAGCTGAGTCGATTGGTATATAAGACTCGGCCCTCCGGGCCTCGAAAAAAATCTTGAAAGTTTGAGCGAATTCTATACATTTCTTTTATAAGAAATGTAAAAATATTAAATAAAAACGTGTTTAATCCACCTAACAGTGTGATGAGACATTTCTTATAACTCTTATCACTCTTCGGATATTATATCGTTTGAGAGCATTTAGAACTTGATGCTTCGCGATGTTTTTGATAACACATACTACATGGGATAGTGGCAGGACTCAGAGAATCGCTCAAATCAGCATAGGACAACATCAGTGCTAGAAATCTCAAACAAAATCAATGGGAAAGCGAAAAAATGGCCCATAAAATAGACATACCAACGAATTATTGTTAATGCTCTGTTAATAAAATATCTATATTGTGGTGGGAAAACTGAATTTTCCTAAAGGGGTTATATATTGTACTGAAACAAAAAAAACTGAATCGAATGGTATATGTCACTCGGCCCTCCGGGCCTCCGTTAAAAAGTCGGTTTTCAGAGCAATTGCAATACCTTTCTATTGAGAAAGGCAAAAAACGATTATTTTTAATCGATTTGAAGTTTATATTTTACTCAAATTTCTATCGCGACTGAGAACTAAGAAATCAACGCTTTTTCTTGAAAAGGGCGATACTAGCAGTGATACCATTCAAAGAAAATCAACAGTGAATATTTCCAGACTTGGTTTTATTTCCTATTTAAGAACTATTGTGTTTTTTGACATCCTAGCTTGCATGATTCAGTGATCGAAACCCAAAACTTCATAAAGTATTTGAAATTATTAAATTAAAATTTGTTTTTGCTATTGAAATTGACAAAATGATAGTATCGCCCCTTTGGCGATTGTTTACTTTTTCGGTCCCATCTATCAGCATTGAAGTATCGCCCTTACGTTTTACATTTCTTATAAAAGAAATGTATAGAATTCGCTCAAACTTTCAAGATTGTTTCCGAGGCCCGGAGGGCCGAGTCTTATATACCAATCGACTCAGCTCGACGATTTGGGACAATGTCTGTGTGTGTGTGTGTCTGTGTGTGTGTGTGTGTGTATGTAACGGACTAATTCTCATTCGTGTTTCTCAGCAATGGCTGAACCGATCTTATCCAAACCAATTTTAAATGAAAGAACTAAAAAACATTATGAACGCTATTAATTTGTTTTTGATTCTGATGTTCAGTTTCCAAGATATGAATATTTGAATGCGTAAAAATGGCGTTTTTTGCAGTTTTTTTAAATTATCTGCCGAAATTGACAATATAGATTAACAATTTATATGTTTTTAGACAGCTTTAACGAATACCTTTCGAACAAGCTATAGACTGTTGAAATCGGACTATTATCAAAAGAGATATTTAACATTAAATGCGGACGAAAGATTTTTATCATTTCCCATTGCCAGAAATATGACCAAAAACATGTAACCTATTATTAACGCCAAAACGGCTTATTTTAGGTCAATAGTATCTTCGGAGAATTTAATGGAGGTAATATGCCCTTTCTCTTGGTATTGTGCTTTTGCTGATTAATCCCCCTATGAGTGAGATATTTTCACAAATTTTCTTGGAAGTGATTATATCGAAATGATGCCTTCAGCAAATTTGTAGCTCTTACTTTTGCGAATAACTTTACTGAAGACTTCAAATATCTATTTTGAATACTTTAAAAGTTATGGCTTGTTGTTTGTTGATTACTCTTTGTCGCCTATTTATTGTTCAATATAGTAATAATCCATTGAAATAAGCTAAACATTATTTCGATAAAACAAATTTTGTATTTCATTTTACTATCTACAACCGCTAGAAATAATCACCGAACACTTCCAAGTTGTCTGGAAGGAACTTGATAACTTATCAGTACAAAAATGTTCAATTTATGCGAACCTTCTGACTGCAATTTTTCTAACTTATAATAATCGGATCGATCTGAAACATATCGGAAAATGAAAAGCGAAATAAATAACTTCAAGCAACGGCGTAGCCAAGAGAAGGTTTTGAGGTTTAACACCATACAACCCCCCCCCCCACACCAAAAAAAATATTGGATTGAAGTTGAAAATTTATTAATGCAGACTGATTTAATTCAATACTACAATAACAATTATCTGATCCGTAGATTGATAACCTGTTGTTGTAAACGTCATGAGGACTTTTGATAAATTGTCGGAATGGGGTCCTGATATGTAACTGATCTATTGGTCTTGATTTCACAGTTGTCTAATAGCATCAATATCAAATTCCTGCCTGAAAACCTTCCAATAGAAAATTCCAGAGTTCTGTAATCAATCATAATTCTCAGATTTATTTTCAAATTTTCAGCTTTTTTCCTACACAATATTACGAAAGCTTATTACACAATTTTTCCTAATAGGTTTGTAAAAATTATAAACTATTTGAAATTTTTTAATAGTTTTATTTTTTATTTAACCGTGATTTTTTAATAAATAGTGATCATCGCTTCACAACGTAGTCTATTTTTCATGGTTTGCGGTGAGCACGAACTCTCGAATTGCTGAACTGAAAATTATGGAATAGAAATTAATTTTTAGTATTCTTTACAGACCCGCTGGTGCCCTAAGACGATTTCGCTAGATTTTTAGAGCACTGTGCACTAGACTGCCCAGAAAAATGATGAATTTTTGAAAACTCAATCGGCCCACCCCTGAGTAGATTCCTAGTCCCACCAGGAGTACTTGTACCAAATTTGAAGCAAATCGGACAAGTCTAGCTACCGGACCAACGTGCCTGAAGTTTATATTGGATTTTTCAACAATTTACATGGATAAAAAAACTCACTAGCTCGTATTTTCGCCGCTAGGTGGCACTGTATACAACGTATTATCACTGTAAGTGAAAATAAGAAAGATATTTTAATTATCTACAACTTTGTCGCAGACTGCTAGTAAATCCGGCTATGTTAAAAGAAGTTATTAAACTTTTAACGAAGTGATGTCTGAGTCAGTTTTGCATGGGGCCTAGCAGTGCATGGTTGTGTATCGGTACTCGACTCCCGCGAACTATATATTTTTGTGAAATGATGGTTAGATTTAGCCGAATAGTATGTTTACAAGAATTATAATAAATAATACGAGTTATGTTTTGGTTAGAAAATTTTAGTTCCACCTGTGACCGCATAGAGGGCGCCACTACTAACTTTTCATAGAAAAGAGATAGAGTATCAAGATGTTCAGTAGAAATACTGAAAAATGCCTGTTCTATAACTTTGTAGAAGACACCAAATTTCTATCTCTCTCCGTTGAAAAGTTAGTGGTGGCGCCCTCTATGCGGTAACAGGTGGAACTAAAATTTTCTAATCAAAGCATGACTCGTATTATTTACTATAATTCTTCTGAACATACCATTGAGCTAAACCTAACTATTATTTCACAAAAATGTTTAGTTCGTGTGAATCGAGTACTGATACACAACCATGCACTATTAGGCCCCATGCACAACTGACTCAGACATCACTTCGTTAAAAGTTTAATAACTTCTTTTAATAAAGTCGGATTTACTTGCAGTCTTCGACGAAGTTGTAGACAATTCAATTATCCTTCTTATTTTCACTTACAGTGATAATACGATGCATACAGTGCCACCTAGCGGCGAAAATGCGTGCTGGTGGGTTTTCTCCATGTAAATTGTTGAAAATTCCCATACAAATTTCAGGCCCGTTGGTCCGGTAGTTAGACTTGTCCGATTTGCTTCAAATTTGGAGCAAGTACTCCTGGTGGGACTAGGAATCGACGCAGAGGTGGGCCGATAGGGGTCATTTTTTTCCTGTCACCCTACTGTGCACCCAGTGCATTAACGCAAGTGACGGAAGGTTATCGAAAAGTTTCATGAAAATGAAAGTTCCAGTAATGATGATGATTTTCCCAAACGGTTCGTTTTCGTGAGGTTTTTATTTGTTCTTTGGCATTAGGATTAGCGATAATAATTCAAATCAAGAATACTACTGGGAAGTCACCTTTAGAAAAAGTCGATGTCGAAGTAAAATTTGAAACTATGCACGCATGCACTTCAGAGATAGCGTGATATCAGGAGCTGCGATTTCATTTCAACGCTTTTTTGTGAAAAGGGCGATACTTACAAATGTAAACATAGGGCTTTTTTCTTACATGCGAATGAGGGCTTTGAAACGTAACAAATTAACCTAAAAATTTTGATTCTACGATATTGCTTTCTTAAACTACAGCAAAAAAAAACAACGGGCGATACTGTATTTTTGTTTGTTTATTTAAAGTTTCGCCATCCACGCTCCATGCAAACAAACAGGGCGATACTTTTTTTTGCTAGCAGTTTAGAGGCGAAACTGTTATTTTCGTATATTTTAGGATTATCAAACTGATACCAGCTGAAAATAGTAACAATGATCTCTATTGAAAAAACCCGGACGAAATCGGTGGTGTAAAACGGTAGTTATTGTAAAAAAACGTAAGGGCGATACTTCAATGCTGATAGATGGGACCGAAAAAGTAAACAATCGCCAAAGGGGCGATACTATCATTTTGTCAATTTCAATAGCAAAAACAAATTTTAATTTAATAATTTCAAATACTTTATGAAGTTTTGGGTTTCGATCACTGAATCATGCAATCTAGGATGTCAAAAAACACAATAGTTCTTAAATAGGAAATAAAACCAAGTCTGAAAATATTCACTGTTGATATTCTTTGAATGGTATCACTGCTAGTATCGCCCTTTTCAAGAAAAAGCGTTGATTTCTTAGTTCTCAGTCGCGTTGGAAATTTGAGTAAAGTATAAACTTCAAATCGATTCAAAAAAAAATCCACCACAATATAGATATTTTATTAACAGAGCGTTAACAATAATTCGTTGGTATGTCTATTTTATGGGCCATTTTTTCGCTTTCCCATTGATTTGGTTTGAGATTTCTAGCACTGATGTTGTCCTATGCTGATTTGAGCGGTTCTCTGAGTCCTGCCACTATCCCATGTAGTATGTGTTATCAAAAACATCGCGAAGCATCAAGTTCTAAATGCTCTCAAACGATATAATATCCGAAGAGAGTGATAAGAGTTATAAGAAATGTCTCATCACACTGTTAGGTGGATTAAACACGTTTTTTTTACAATAACTACCGTTTTACACCACCGATTTCGTCCGGGTTTTTTCAATAGAGATCATTGTTCCTATTTACAGCTGGTATCAGTCTGATAATCCTAAAAAATACGAAAATAACAGTTTCGCCTCTAAACTGCTAGCAAAAAAAGTATCGCCCTGTTTGTTTGCATGGAGCGGGGAGGGCGAAACTTTAAATAAACTAACAAAAATACAGTTTCGCCCGTTGTATTTTTTGCTATAGTTTAAGAAAGCAATATCGTAGAATCAAAATTTTTAGGTTAATTTGTTGCGTTTCAAAGCCCTCATTCGCATGTAAGAAAAAAGCCCTATGTTTACATTTGTAAGTATCGCCCTTTTCACAAAAAAAAGCGTTGAAATGAAATCGCAGCTCCTGATATCACGCTATCTCTGAAGTACATGCGTGCATAGTTTCAAATTTTACTTCTACATCGACTTTTTCTAAAGGTGACTTCCCAGTAGTATTATTGATTTGAATTATTATCGCTAATCCTAATGCCAAAGAATAAATAAATACCTCACGAAAACGAACCGTTTGGGAAAATCATCATCATTACCGGAACTTTCATTTTCACGAAACTTTTCGATAACCTTCCGTCACTTGCGTTAATGCACTGGGTGCACAG
The DNA here is from genome assembly GCF_030247195.1 of Topomyia yanbarensis. NCBI lineage: Eukaryota > Metazoa > Arthropoda > Insecta > Diptera > Culicidae > Topomyia > Topomyia yanbarensis. The sequence goes on from NC_080671.1 coordinate 251,615,350, forward strand.
TGCTCTAAAACTCTAGCGAAATCGTCTTAGGGCACCAGCGGGTCTGTAAAGAATACTAAAAATTAATTTCTATTCCATAATTTTCAGTTCAGCAATTCGAGAGTTCGTGCTCACCGCAAACCATGAAAAATAGACTACGTTGTGAAGCGATGATCACTATTTATTAAAAAATCACGGTTAAATAAAAAATAAAACTATAAAAAAATTTCAAATAGTTTATAATTTTCACAAACCTATTAGGAAAAATTGTGTAATAAGCTTTCGTAATATTGTGTAGGAAAAAAGCTGAAAATTTGAAAAGAAATCTGAGGATTATGATTGATTACAGAACTCTGGAATTTTCTATTGGAATGTTTTCAGGCATGAATTTGATATTGATGCTATTTAATAACAGTCTTGATTTCACAGTTGTCTAATTTAGACAACTGTGAAATCAAGACCAATAGATCAGTTACATATCAGGACTCCATTCCGATAATTTATCAAAAGTCCTCATGATGTTTACAACAACAGGTTATCAATCCACGGATCAGATAATGTTATTGTAATATTGAATTAAATCAGTTTGCATCAATAAATTTTCAACTCCAATCCAAAATTTTTGTTGTGTGGTGGGGGGGGCTGTATGGTGTTAAAACCTTCTCTTGGCTACGCCGTTGCTTGGAGTTATTTATTTCGCTTTTCATTTTCCGATATGTTTCAGATCAATCCGATGGTCATAAGTTAGAAAAATTGCAGTCAGAAGGTTCGCACAAATGAACATTTTTGCACTGATAAGTTATCAAGTTCCTTCTAGACAACTTGGAAGTGTTCGGTGATTATTTCTAGCGGTTGTAGATAGTAAAATGAAATACAAAATTTGTTTTATCGAAATAATGTTTAGCTTATTTCAATGGATTATTACTATATTGAACAATAAATAGGCGACGAAGAGTAATCCACAAACAACAAGCCATAACTTTTAAAGTATTCAAAATAGATATTTGAAGTCTTCAGTAAAGTTATTCGCAAAAGTAAGAGCTACAAATTTGCTGAAGGCATCATTTCGATATAATCACTTTCAAGAAAATTTGTGAAAATATCTCACTCATAGGGGGATTAATCAGCAAAAGCACAATACCAAAAGAAAGGGCATATTACCTCCATTAAATTCTCCGAAGATACTATTGACCTAAAATAAGCCGTTTTGGCGTTAATAATAGATTACATGTTTTTGGTCATATTTCTGGCAATGGGAAATGATAAAAATCTTTCGTCCGCATTTAATATTAAATATCTCTTTTGATAATAGTCCGATTTCAACAATGTATAGCTTGTTCGAAAGGTATTTGTTTAAGCTGTCTAAGAACATATAAATTGTTAATCTATATTGTCAATTCCGGCAGATAATTTAAAAAAACTGCCAAAAACGCCATTTTTACACATTCAAACATTCATATCTTAAAAACTAAACATCAGAATCAAAAACAAATTAATAGCGTTCATACTGTTTTTTAGTTCTTTCATTTAAAATTGGTTTGGATAAGATCGGTTCAGCCATTGCTGAGAAACACGAATGAGAATTTGTCCGTTACATACACACACAGACACACACACACAGACATTGTCCCAAATCGTCGAGCTGAGTCGATTGGTATATAAGACTCGGCCCTCCGGGCCTCGGAAAAAATCTTGAAAGTTTGAGCGAATTCTATACATTTCTTTTATAAGAAATGTAAAAAGTTGCGTTTTCAAATAAGCTTACCAAAAAAAAATCACAATTTTTTTTGTTATATAACTTATGAAATTTGCAATTACAAATTGATTTTTTTTAAGGTGGGACCAAATTTTTTATTTATTATTTTCTTTAAGTATTAAAATCATGTTAAAAAGATTGTGTAAAAATTTGGCAGTTGAATTCTTTGCGAGTTATTACAATTATAAACATAAAACAAGGCAATTTTACACTAAACGTCCAGTGAAAGGCCTGGTATAACTGAAATAACTCGTAAAACACTTCGAATTCCATTCTGAAATTTTCACATAATCTTCTTAATATAGTTATGTAATCAAAATAAATTTGATTTCGGGAGACTTAAAAAAAATTGCTTTTAACATTAGAATACCCCCAAAAAAGTCTTAAATTTGCAGAATGCGAGTCATTCCACGATTTACAACTATAATTTTAGTTCCCTCCAATTTTTTTGCATTCTTTAGCAGAAAATTCTAGGCACGATTTTTTTTTAATTTGGCTGAACTTGATATTTTTTTCAAGCTATGAGTTTTTGAACTTTATAAAATACTAGCTAATACCCATCGCGCGTTGATGCGACTTTCAACGAAATAGGAGGAAAACACAATTTGTTCCGAAGCGTCATCTTGTAGGCAGATAATCCCCACCAATAGCACACAAACACGCTCCATAACAAATTCCTACTATGCATAAATTTTTACGGCAATTGGTTAAGCCGTTTGGGAGTCCATAAATCATATACATACAAATATCGACTTTTAATAATATAGTGATTTTTTAAAGTTGTATAAATTTATTAGAATTGGACATTTTTCATTCCCTGATAACTGAGAAACTATTAGATTTCTGGAAAAAAGCATTAATTAATAAAAGCTGCGTTTTCGGAAGATCTCGGCGGATTTTTTTATAATATTTGTTTTTGTATATAATTTATCTATTATGCAAATATTAGTAACAAATTTTTTTTTCAGGGTAGAGCCAAAAAAATCTTTTTAGCTTTTTCAAATAATTAATAATTATATCGAGAAGATTTTGTACAAATTTCAGAAAGAAATTCGAAGTATTTTACGAGATATTTCAATTACAACAGGTCTATCACTAGGCGTTTGGTGTAAAATTGCCTTGTTTTAAATTTATAATTGTAATATCTCGCAAAGTATTTTGATGTCCACTCCCAAATTTTTGCACAATTATTTTAACATGATTCTTAATATTTAAAGAAAATAATAAGTAAAAAAATTGGTCCAACTTTAAAAAATTCAATTTGTTTCAAACAATTGCAAATTTCATAAGTTATATAACAAAAAGAAATTGCAATTTTTTTCAGTAAGCTCATTGAGTACACAACTTTTTTTATTTAATATTTTTTCCATATATCGAATCGTTTCCGAGTTATAAGTGCTTGAAAAATAATCAATGTTGTAAACTTCCAAAGTTCAAAAACTAATAACTGGAAAAAAAAAATCATATTCAGCCAAAATAAAAAATACGTGTCAATTATTTTTAGCTAATGAATGCAAGTAAAAAAATTAGAAGGAATTCAAATTTTGGTTGTAAATCAGACGTGACCCATATATTTTGAACCTATTGATCACCAAAGATGTTCCTTCCTAACTGGAGTATGCCAAAAAATTATGTTAGCATGATGCATTAGAACTGGTAATAGTTACAGGATGCCAGATCAAGAAAATAGAAGTTGAACCATCTAGAATTCGTTTGCTAACTCAGAAGATTTTGTGCAAATTTCAATATTCTCTTCGATCGAACATTTTATGGATATTTTTCTACTCATTTCGATTTAGCGTCTTCTACACCTTTTAAACGTGTAGCTTAGAACACCTTGCGTTTTCCAGCACCGTCAAGGATTGTCATATTCGGTTAGCGCATAAATACTGAGAACTCTAGAATATCCATTGTTGCAACGAGAGTAAATTGTAACTTGTAAATAAAAATAAATAATGAAAATCAAATTAAACATCAATAATTCGTTGATGTACTATAGCCTTTCTTGTGACAAAGAACATGGATTGTCTTAGATTTGGCTTTGTTTTCATTAAGAACTTTTCAAAATTTCGTTTAGTTTCTAGTGACAAAATAAAGTAATTAGAACTAAAAGCTTTATGCAGGGGCGGGTAAAGTGTAGTTGGTAAATCGATTGCCTTGTACGCAGCTCATCACGGTTCGTTCATCAATCCCGCACATATAGGGTTAGAAATTTTTCTAAAGAAATTTTCTAACCCAAAAAGAGGCGAATAACCATAAGGTTAAAACCTCTATAATCGAAATAAAAAAAAGCTTTATACAATAATTTTAAGCCCCTCCCGAAATAAACTCCTGGCTACGGGCCTGCTTCAGAGGTAGCGTGATATAAGGAGCTGCGTTTTCAATTATTAGTTTTCAGTCGCGTTGGAAATTTAAGTAAAGTATAAACTTCAAATCGATTAAAAAAATCGATTTTTTCTGGCTCAGAACAATATAGGAAAATTCAGTTTTCCCACCACAATGCATTGATTGAGGAATTTAGATATTTTATTAACAGAGCATTAGCAATAATTCGTTTGAATGTCTATTTTATGGGCCATTTGTTCGCTTTCCCATTGATTTGGTTTGATATTTCTAGCACTGATGTTCTCCTATGCTGATTTTAGCGATTCTCTGAGTCCTGCCACTATCCCATGTAGAATGTGTTATCAAAAACATCGCGAAGCATCAAGTTCTAAATGTTCTCAAATGATATAATATCCGAACAGAGTGATAAGAGTTATAAGAAATGTCTCATCACACTGTAAGGTAGATTAAAATCATATTTCTTATACCTTCCTCTCATCTCTACATGACGTCTATCTTTTTCTATCCTCCCATCCCAAACGGTCCTTTTTCCCTTTTCCTATTCTTCCATTTCAAACGGTCCTTCTTCCCTTTTCCTATCCTTCAATTTCAAATGGTCCTCACTACATCGAAATTGTCCTTCACCGACAGGTGGCCGACCGTGGAGTTGGTTGAAGGGGTCAGCGGGACATACCGTAACACATTGTGTTTGTGAGAACGGTTATCACGACATCGAGCATGTTGTTTGGCTGTGCGCAGAGTACTGTGTTGCCACGTCCCAACTAATAGATTCCCTTCGGGCCCGAGATAGATTATCCTATGTGCCATTCCGGGACGTCCTGGTAAGCCGTGACCACCCCTATATTTTTCTTATCTATATCTTTTTGAAAACTATTGATGTCCAAGTTTAATACATTTTCACCTCCCTCATTCACAGTAGAACCTCATCAACCTATCCCTGTATCTACAATATGACATTGCTTCACGAGTCTTCGATGCATACCCTTCTTTATAACCGTCCATCCAGAACATCATGATATGACCTCACATGCAGATGATATAGATAACATCATGACAGCATAGGAGTGGCAATAATTATCCGAAATATCGACGATCCTCTCGCCCCTGCGATTACAGGCTGAAAACCACTACAACTAAGTGTGCATATCCGCCACAATGATCAACCAGCAAACGACAATGTCAATTACACAATATGTACCCCACTTCCTACCTTTTTCCTTTACTAACAGAAGAAAGGAGCAAGCCGCCCCTAAATACGGCTTTCCCTCCCCCCACTAACTTGTGCCATGTATTCATAAAGACCTGTTTTAATACACCTAGTGGTGCAATTGTGCCTTTCTCATTTCTTTAAACTATGAGTCTATGGCTGGTCATGTCCATTTCAATTATGGAAACATCTACTACATTCTTAGTACACTTTACACCTACACACAATAGTTTGCCAGCCACGAACCTGATGAGCTATGTGTCGACAGTGAAACACTTGAAACAAAAAAATACCGTACTTTATTAGCCTAATCAGCATTAGTTCAATGTTGCCTTCCTGCTAACTACGAACAAACCACTCCCCAGCTTAATTCGGAATGCCTTGTGCTATAGCGGTGGTAAAAAGATGATGGGGTTGACAGGGGGAGGGGTATGAGTGATGGATGGAGTGGTGGCTTGGGGGGGAGGGGGTGCAATGAGGGATGATCTAAGGGGAATTTAACTTGGCGGTGACCGGTGAGGGGGAGGGGGGTGTAAATCTCTCCTGTTAAAACGCAGAAACCTTATGTCAATGCCGGGATTAGGTTGACGATTTTTAGAGTGATTGCATATCCTCTATATGAGAAAGGCAAACAGCTACGTCATTTGTGCATGACCCCTTAGCTGACAATTAGCTAAAATATATATTTTCGAAATCTGGACGGATCTGATTTTTTCAGATTTGGATGAATCTGAAGCTGACAAGTCCATACAAGTTACAAATAGTGTTATAACTAGTAGGGTTCGTCGCGGTTGCGGTAATTACCGCACTCGCACCGCAAAATCTGCGGTGCGGTGAGACACTTTTTCCCGCAGATGCGGTGCGGGAAAGAGCTTTTACCGCGCGGTTTTACCGCAACCGCACCGCAAAAAAATGATAAAGTGATAATTTTGATTATTCTAATTGATAATGAAAGAAAATCTAGCTGTGTCCGAAATATTTTGACGCTATTATTTTTACGACATATTTTGGACTAGTTATTTCATACTTCTAAGTAAAACTTCACAAACTAACCATTTCAAATACATAAAATGCAAGATCCAAATAGAGACAAAATTATTAGATCAGTTAAAAACAATACATGTTTACTCTTAAATCCAATTTAAAAGTGAATCACTTCTCTCGATTTCTGTTGGAAATCGTGGAATTATGAATAGTTTTCGATATCAATTTGGTAAACACGTGATCAAACGTGATCACCCTAGTGAGAAATGTTGGTGTTTACCAAATTTTCCTCCTTAGGGTGAAATATAGCATAGTGCTTTCGCATAGGCCTGCTAAGCCAAGACAAGTCTCGGCTTCACTGTGTCTCATCGGCATAAACAGAACTTCTGCTCGGACGGAACATCACGTTTGATCAGTCGTTCGATTGAAACACAAAGTGTGTTTTAGTTTTAATGGATTTGCGTCAAGCCGACGCTAATCTATTCCGACAAAAAGTTAGTGTCGGTTTCTTATGAGGCGAAGCCAAAACGCAACTGTGTAAGAAATAAGGATTTGTGCCCTCAAGTGCAAAGACTGGTTTTACCAACAAATTTTCACCCTAGTGAAAAATTTTGGTGTTTACCAAATTTTCCTCCTTAGGGTGAAATATAGCATAATGCTACATAACTTTTTTTCGCGTACTTCCATTCAAATTTACTATAATTTTCTACCAAATTAGGTCCTAATATTTTTCAGTCAAGACTATTTTGTAGCTTTTTTGAAGTTTTTGTTGCCAAATACCACATAGTTTGACTCCCGTTCACTTCAATTGAAGTTTTTGCCATTGGCTCTTTGGTAAAATATTAGAGGAAAATATATTAAATGCTAGAACTTTCGAACCAGCATTTAGAAAATTACACTTCATTCATTATTAAAGGGAGCAATCTTAGTTTTTAAATGATAATACATCTGTTTCTTGAAGAATGCGTAAGTTAGAGTTTTGGGATATTTTGTCCGTAAAACCCCCTATTTTTAAAAATCATTTCTGCTGTATGCTACAAATCATACATTTTTTGCAGTTTTTCCAATGTTCAATAATTCTGTGCCGGTTGAGACCGGACTCCTGATTAGATGTAATGTATAGGCAATTTTTTTTCGTCAAATATGGCGTCGTTCTTATTAATGAAATACAATATGTTTTACATTTCTTATAAAAGAAATGTATAGAATTCGCTCAAACTTTCAAGATTCTTTCCGAGGCCCGGACGGCCGAGTCTTATATACCAATCGACTCAGCTCGACGATTTGGGACAATGTCTGTGTGTGTGTGTCTGTGTGTGTATGTAACGGACAAATTCTCATTCGTGTTTCTCAGCAAGGGCTGAACCGATCTTATCCAAACCAATTTTAAATGAAAGAACAAAAAAAAAACAGTATGAACGCTATTAATTTGTTTTTGATTCTGAAGTTTAGTTTCCAAGATATGAATGTTTAAATGCGTAAAAATGGCGTTTTTTGCAGTTTTTTTAAATTATCTGCCGATTGACAGTATAGATTAACAATTTATATGTTTTTAGACAGCTTTAATGAATACCTTTCGAACTAGCTATAGATTGTTGAAATCGGACTATTATCAAAAGAGATATTTAACATTAAATGCGGACGAAAGATTTTTATCATTTCCCATTGCCAGAAATATGACCAAAAACATGTAATCTATTATTAACGCCAAAACGGCTTTTTTTAGATCAATAGTATCTTCAGAGAATTTAATGGAGGTAATATGCCCTTTCTTTTAGTATTGTGCTTATGCTGATTAATCCCCCTATGAGTGAGATATTTTCACAAATTTTCTTGGAAGTGATTATATCGAAATGATATCTTCAGCAAATTTGTAGCACTTACTTTTGCGAATAACTTTACTGAAGACTTTAAATATCTATTTTGAATACTTTAAAAGTTATGGCTTGTTTTTTGTGGATTACTCTTTGTCGTCTATTTATTGTTCAATATAGTAACAATCCATTGAAATAAGCCAAACATTATTTCGATAAAACGAATTTTGTTTTTCATTTTTCTATCTACAACCGCTAGAAATAATCACCGAACACTTCCAAGTTGTCTCGAAGGAACTTGATAACTTATCAGTACAAAAATGTTCATTTGTGCGAACCTTCTGACTGCAATTTTTCTAACTTATAACCATCGGATCGATCTGAAACACATCGAAAAATGAAAAGCGAAATAAATAACTCCAAGCAACAGCGTAGCCAAGAGAAGGTTTTGAGGTTTAACACCATTCAACCCACCACCCCCACCACACCCAAAAAAAATTGTTGGATTGAAGTTGAAAATTTATTGATGCAGACTGATTTAATTCAATATTACAATAACAATTATCTGATCCGTAGATTGATAACCTGTTGTTGTAAACATCATGAGGACTTTTGATAAATTGTCGGAATGGGGTACTGATATGTAACTGATCTATTGGTCTTGATTTCACAGTTGTCTATTAGCATCAATATCAAATTCCTGCCTGAAAACATTCCAATAGAAAATTCCAGAGTTCTGTAATCAATCATAATCCTCAGATTTATTTTCAAATTGAGTTCGTTTTTGTAGAGATGTACTGTAACAAGGGTCTTTATTTAATAGAAAGCGAAGTTAAAATTGATTTTATGTCTATGAAACATAGAACTGCTCACCAAAAAAATGCATAACTTTCAACATTTGCTAAAAATGTTTTTGTCTTTCTCATTCACTCTAAAATTCGTCAATTTAATCCCGACCCGGAGGGCCGAGTGTCATATGCCAATCGACTCAGTTCGTCGAGATCGGAAAATGTTTGTGTGTGTATGTATGTGTGTGTATGTGGAAAAAAATGTGACCTCTGTTAATCAGAGATGACTGGATCGATTTGCACAAAGTTAGTCTCAAATGAAAGGAACAACCTTCCCATCGGCTGCAATTGAATTTTTCACTGTTCCGGAGTTAAGTGTTGAAGAGTGCAATCACACAGCAAATTCCCATATAAACTGAAATGAAAAATTTTAAAAGTCAAATTTGTATTTTTGATGCCAAATGACTTTAAAATGCATGAAACATTGAGATGTTTGACAAAAATTGACTTCTGTGGACTTTGGTACATTTTTGCCTCTCTCATATAGAAAGGTTATGCAATCACTCTAAAAATCGTCAATCATACTGGCCCGGAGGGAGTATGCAGTGAGGGGTTGCTACTTTAAAATTAAAACTAGTTTAAAATTTCTTAACAAGTTGAAAATTTTCGGCAGGACCTGGACCTCCCGGATCTTTCTCCATGATCCGCCGCTGATTTCAAGCGATGTTTCAGTATCACATAGTATCTCAAGATCGTGGCTGTCGATCCATTGTATGTATGTGCAAATCGTACTGAATATGTAATATTCATTTCCACCATTGTATTGAACATAACCAGCCAAGGAATCGTAGTCTGGACAAATGAGACAAGCACAATTGCACCACTAGGAAGATTAAAACAGGTTTATATTTTGGGAATGCGTCGAGTTGAGACGAAAACGTAATATGATTAATAACACTTTCCGAATGTAGAGAAAAATTTATGAAAAATGACGATTTCCATTCGACTCTAGCAGGTTCTGATCGATTTTGATGAGCATTTGATTTTTGTTGTATGACCAATTATATGTATAGGTCAAATGTTTAAAAACAGTAATTTAAGGTCAAGATAGCATCATTTTGAAACCGCCAATTTCGGAGGTTTAGTATCTTCGATGAGTTTTACAAACGTTAAACAGTGCATCATTTGATAAAATAATTTTGACGGTATATCGTCCAAGAAGTATTCATGGTGAATTTCTCAGGTTAATATTCATGACTACAATAAAGTCTCAACAAATTCGCTAAACTTTGTTACTATTTTCTGAAAAATTAATTCTGCATAATTTTAAAACTTCAAAAATTACGGTTTCGGAATTATGCCGTTTGGACAGTATGATCGATTTTCACCAAACCCCCACCAAACCGAATTTCTGGCAACGCCGCTGATTTCAAGTAAGTAGAAACAAAGTTGTTCTACACTCGTTCACAAGAAACTTTTTCGAATGCTGAATATCTATTATAATACATTGAAACCCCGATTTTATCAGCCAAATTTAGCAGACGAACAAGACTGAATTCGAGTAAATCCTTTCTTGAGCATGTTTTCCTTATCATGAAGATGGAAATATGCAAAAATGAAAAATTCATCATAATCAGAAATAGTTATCATACTACATCAAGGGAAGGGAAGAATATTTTAACAGCTTCAGTTTATTATAAAGAAAAAGATTGCCCGATTCAGTCAATGTCCCCATTTTGTCTGCCTAAAATATGCCATGAGACTGATAAAAATAGGTCTTTATTGTATGTATTATTCATTGTGTTTCACATTAATAGGTACATTTCATTTTTGGAGATTTTTTTATTGCATCGAACTACAACAATTAATTGGCACACTTAAGGGTTCATATGTTGCAGATAGAGAAAATACTGAAATTTTCAGCTTTTTTGCTACATAATATTACGAAAGCTTATTACACAATTTTTCCTAATAAGTTTGTGAAAATTATAAACTATTTGAATTTTTTTAATAGTTTAATTTTTTATTTAACCGTGATTTTTTAATAAATAGTGACCATCGCTTCACAACGTAGTCTATTTTTCATGGCTTGCGGTGAGCACGATCTCTCGAATTGCTGAACTGAAAATTATGGAATAGAAATTAATTTTTAGTATTCTTTACAGATTTAACTCGCCACGCAGATAGCTCTGAATTAGACCCGCTGGTGCCCTAAGACGATTTCGCTAGATTTTCAGAGCACTGTGCACCCAGTGCATTAACGCAAGTGACGGAAGGTTATCGAAAAGTTTCGTGAAAATGAAAATTCCAGTAATGATGATGATTTTCCCAAACGATTCGTTTTCGAGAGGTTTTTATTTGTTCTTTGGCATTAGGATTAGCGATAATAATTTAAATCAAGGATACTACTGGGAAGTCACCTTTAGAAAAAATCGATGTCGAAGTAAAATTTGGAACAATGCGCGCATGCACTTCAGCGATAGCGTGATATCAGGAGCTGCGATTTCATTTCAACGATTTTTTGTGAAAAGGGCGATACTTACAAATGTAAACATAAGGCTTTTTTCATACATGCGAATGAGGGCTTTGAAACGCAACAAATTAACCTAAAAATTTTGATTCTACGATATTGCTTTCTTAAACTACAGCAAAACATACAACGGGCGAAACTGTATTTTTGTTTGTTTATTTAAAGTTTCGCCCTCTACGCTCCATGCAAACAAACAGGGCGATACTTTTTTTACAAGCAGTTTAGAGGCGAAACTGTTATTTTCGTATTTTTTTAGGATTATCAAGCTGATACCAGCTGCAAATATTAACAATGATCTCTATTGAAATAACACGGACGAAATCGGTGGTGTAGAACGGTAGTTATTGTAAAAAACGTAGGGGCGATACTTCAATGCTGATAGGTGGGACCGAAAAAGTAAACAATCGCCAAAGGGGCTATATACTATATATACTATAATTTTGTCAATTTCAATAGCAAACACAAATTTTAATTTAATAATTTCAAATACTTTATGAAGTTTTGGGTTTCGATCACTGAACCATGCAATCTAGGATGTAAAAACACAATAGTTCTTAAATAGGAAATAAAACCAAGTCTGGAAATATTCGCTGTTGATTTTCTTTGAATGGTATCACTGCTAGTATCAAGAAAAAGGGTTGATTTCTTAGTTCTCAGTCGCGTTGGAAATTTGAGTAAAGTATAAACTTTAAATCGATTCAAAAAAAAATTCGATTTTTTTGGCTCGGTACAATATATAACCCCTTCAGGAAAATTCAGTTTTCCCACCACAATTTAGATATTTTATTAACAGAGCATTAGCAATAATTCGTATGTCTATTTTATGGGCCATTTTTTCGCTTTCCCATTGATTTGGTTTGAGATTTCTAGCACTGATGTTGTCCTATGCTGATTTGAGCGATTCTCTGAGTCCTGCCACTATCCCATGTAGTATGTGTATTCAAAAACATCGCGAAGCATCAAGTTCTAAATGTTCTCAAACGATATAATATCCGAAGAGAGTGATAAGAGTTATAAGTAATGTCTCATCACACTGTTAGGTGGATTAAAAATGTTTTTATTTCACTGTATTGGAATATATGCGCTACTATATAGAAGTACTGGTATTTCGACTTTAATTTTTTTTGTGAAATTCCGTTAGGAATGAAAGGTGGTTTACTACGTAAATGCGAAAATCATTTCATTTTCATATGTCAAAAACATTGAAAATATGAAAATTTAAAGAAAAAACGTGTTTAATCCACCTAACAGTGTGATGAGCTATTTCTTATAACTCTTATCACTCTTCGGATATTATATCGTTTGAGAACATTTAGAATTTGATGCTTCGCGATGTTTTTGATTACGCATTAGAGTGGCTCGCGGTTGTATGGGAAAACTTCAAAATGATTTAAACTAGCGGGCACAGCACTTTTTGAGTTCCTTTTGTGGTCCCAAATGCCTGTGTAAAATTTGGTAGCGATTGGTTGCTTCCCGAGTTTGCGCAATGCGTTCAAAATTTTCAAGGGATTTTATATGTGGAAATCAAATATTTTGCATTTACGTTAATAAAGATCGCTATTTCACTCAATATGAAAAACCAACTTTATAAAACAATAGTTCAAACGTTGGTTAACAAGTTTGTCGAAGACCGTAACTAGCTTCGAGTTTTCAAAAAATAGTTATAACGATTTTAAAACTTATGGTAAAATCCAAATGCAGAAATTGATTACTTTTAACAACACTGCCGGTGCACCACCGACATCGAAATTAAAAACTTAAATAAATGAGAATATAATCATCGAAGAGACTTGGTACCTTTGAATGAAATGTTCACAATGAATTGCTGAATATCATAGACGTAGTCAGAAAATGAAAAGAAGATGGGGGGCATGTGTACTCCCCAGTCCCTGTTTAGATTGTTTTGTATAAGACGAAGAATCATTACGTCCTTGTAAATGTCAACGACTGAACTTTCTTAATATTTTGATAGACCCAAATATGAATCATACTAAAATATTTGTTGTGGGAAATAACATTTACAATATTTAGAATTTACACCTACAAATTTATGTATTGTTTTTGCTTGGGGCAAAAACTAACTCAGGTCTAGAAATCGCGTTAGGTTCTAACCTGAAGTATATTTCTGGTTCGCCAACATCACCTCTGTTTTGCGTGAACCTAACTCGATTTCATAAAAAACGCTTGTTTAAATGTTTAAAGTACACAAGCCACACCCTCTCTTGCTTTCATTTTCTGACTACGTCTATGTTATTCAGTAATTCATTCTGAACATTTCATTCAAAGGTACCAAGTCTATGCGATGAATATATTCTCATTTATTCAAGTTTAAAGTATCGGTGTCGTGTTGTACCGACAGTGTTGGAAGAAATAATTAATTTCTCCTTTTGGATTGAACCATAAGTTTTAAAATCGTTATAACTATTTTTTTGAAAACTCGTAGCTAGTTACCGGTTTCGACAAACTTGTTAGCCAAGTTATCGTTTTATAAAGTTGGTTTTTCATATTGAGTAAAATAGCGATCTTTATTAACGTAAATGCAAAATAATTGATTTTCCCATATAAAATCCCATACAAACTTTAAACGCAATGCGCAAACCCGGGAAGCTACAGACCGCTCCCAAACTTTGCACAGGCATTTGGGACCACAAAAGGAACTCAAAAAGTGCTGTGCTGAAAAATGTCATTTTCGAGCCACTCTATTACTCATACTACATGGGATAGTGGCAGGACTCAGAGAATCGCTCAAATCAGCATAGGACAACATCAGTGCTAGAAATCTCAAACCAAATCAATGGGAAAGCGAAAAAATGGCCCATAAAATAGACATACCAACGAATTATTGTTAATGCTCTGTTAATAAAATATCTATATTGTGGTGGGAAAACTGAATTTTCCTAAAGGGGTTATATATTGTACTGAGCCAAAAAAATCGATTTTTTTTTGTTGAATCGATTTGAAGTTTATACTTTACTCAAATTTCTAACGCGACTGAGAACTAAGAAATCAACGCTTTTTCTTGAAAAGGGCGTGATACCATTCAAAGAAAATAAATAGTAAATTTTTTGAGACTTGGTTTTATTTCCTATTTAATAACTATTGTGTTTTTACATTTCTTATAAAAGAAATGTATAGAATTCGCTCAAACTTTCAAGATTTTTTCCGAGGCCCGGAGGGCCGAGTCTTATATACCAATCGACTCAGCTCGACGATTTGGGACAATGTCTGTGTGTGTGTGTGTGTGTGTGTGTGTGTGTGTGTGTGTGTGTCTGTGTGTGTGTGTATGTAACGGACAAATTCTCATTCGTGTTTCTCAGCAATGGCTGAACCGATCTTATCCAAACCAATTTTAAATGAAATAACTAAAAAACAGTATGAACGCTATTAATTTGTTTTTGATTCTGATGTTTAGTTTCCAAGATATGAATGTTTGAATGTGTAAAAATAGCGTTTTTCGCAGTTTTTTTAAATTATCTGCCGAAATTGTAAAACATAGATTAACACTTTATATGTTTTAGACAGCTTTAACGAATACCTTTCAAACAAGCTATAGATTGTTGAAATCGGACCATTATCAATAGAGATATTTAACATTGAATGCGGACGAAAGATTTTTATCATTTCCCATTGCCAGAAATATGACCAAAAACATGTAATCTATTATTAACGCCAAAACGGCTTATTTTAGGTCAATAGTATCTTCGGAGAATATAATGGAGGCAATACGCCCTTTCTTTTGGTATTGTGCTTTTACTGATTAATCTCCCTATGAGTGAGATATTTTCACAAATTTTCTTGGAAGTGGTTATATCGAAATGATGCCTTCAGCAAATTTGTAGCTCTTACTTTTGCGAATAACTTTACTGAAGACATAAAATATCTATTTTGAATACTTTAAAAGTTATGGCTTGTTGTTTGTGGATTACCTTTTGTCGCCCATTTATTGTTCAATATAGTAATAATCCATTGAAATAAGCCAAACATTATTACGATAAAAATAATTTTGTATTTCATTTTACTATCTACAACCGCTAGAAATAATCACCGAACACTTCCAAGTTGTCTGGAAGGAACTTGATACCTTATCAGTGCAAAAATGTTCATTTGTACGAACCTTCTGACTGCAATTTTTCTAACTTATAACCAACGGATCGATCGGAAACAGATCGGAAAATGAAAGCGAAGTAAATAACTCCAAGCAACGGCGTAGCCAAGAGAAGGTTTTGGGGTTTAACAACTTCCCTCCCTACCACACCCAAAAAATATATTGGATTGCAATTGAAAATTTATTGATGCAGACTGATTTAATTCAGTATTACAATAACAATTATCTGATCCGTACATTGATAACCTGTTGTTGTAAACATCATGAGGACTTTTGATAAATTGTCAGAATGGGGCCCTGATATGTAATTGATCTATTGGTCTTGATTTCACAGTTGTCCAATTGCATCAATATCAAATTCCTGCCTGAAAACATTCCAATAGAAAATTCCAGAGTTCTGTAATCAATCATAATCTTCAGATTTCTTTTCAAATTGAGCTCGCTTTTGTAGAGATGTACTGTAATGAGGGTCTTTATTTAATAGAAAGCGTAGTTAAAATTGATTTAATGTCTATGAAACATTTGCTAAAAATGTTTTTGCCTTTCTCATTCACTCTAAAATTCGTCAATCTAATCCCGACCGGGGGGGCCGAGTGTCATATGCTAATCGACTCAGTTCGTCGAGATAGGAAAATGTATGTGTGTGTACGTATGCATGTGTGTGTATGTGTGTATGTGGAAAAAATATGACCTCTGTTAATCAGAGATGGCTGGATCGATTTGCACAAAGTTAGTCTCAAATGAAAGGTACAACCTTCCCATCGGCTGCAATTGATTTTTTATTGATTGGACTTCCGGTTCCGGAGTTAGGAGTTGAAGAGTGCAATCACACAGCAAATTCCCATATAAACTGAAATGAAAAATTTCCAAATTAAATTTGTATTTTTGATGCCAAATGACTTTATAATGCATGAACCATTGAGATTTGATATAAACTCGAAAAAATAATGTTTGAAAAAAATTGATTTTTTTGGACTTTTTTGCCTTTCTCATATAGAAAGGTTATGCAATCACTCTAAAAATCGTCAATCATACCGGCCCGGAGGAAGTATGCGGTGAGGGGTTGCTGTTTTAAAATTAAAACTAGTTTAAAATTTCTTAACAAGTTGAAAATTTTCGGCAGGACCCGGACCTCCCGGATCTTACTATGTGATACTGAAACATCGCTTGAAACCAGCGGCGGTCAAGCGATGTTTCAGTATCACATAGTATCTCAAGATCGTGGCTGTCGATCCATTGTACGTATGTGCAAATTGTACTGAACATGTAATATTCATTTCCACCATTGTATTGAACATAACCAGCCATGGAATCGTAGTCTGGACAAATGAGAAAAGCCCAATTGCACCACTAGGTGGATCAAAATAGGTTTTTATTTTGGGAATGCGTCGAGTTGAGACGAAAACGTAATATGATTAATAACGAGGATAACACTTTCCGAATTTAGAGAGAAATTTATGAAAAATGACGATTTCCATTCGACTCTAGCAGGTCCTGGTCGATTTTGATGAGAATTTGATTTTTGTTGTATGACCCATTATTTGTATAGGTCAAATGTTCCAAAACAATAATTTAAGGTCACGATAGCATCATTTTGAAACCGCCAATTTCGGAGGTTTAGTATCTTCGATGAGTTTTACATACGAACAGCGCATCATTTGATAAAGTAATTTTGACGGTATATCGTCCAAGAAGGATTTATGGTGAATTTTCTCAGGTTAATATTCATGACTACAATAAAGTCTCAACAAATTTGCTAAAGACACGAACTCTGTTACTATTGTCTGAAAAATTAATTCTGCATAATTTTAAAACTTCAAAAATTACGGTTTCGGAATTATGCCGTTTGGACAGTAAGATCGATTTTCACCAAACTCCCACAAATTGTAAAATTGGTATTGTAAAAAAACGTAAGGGCGATACTTCAATACTGATAGGTGGGACCGAAAAATTAACCAACGCCAAAGGGACTATATTCTATATATACTATCATTTTGTCAATTTCAATAGCAAACACAAATTTTAATTTAATAATTTCAAATACTTTATGAAGTTTTGGGTTTCGATCACTGAATCATGCAATCTAGGATGTAAAAAACACAATAGTTCTTAAATAGGAAATAAAACCAAGTCTGGAAATATTCACTGTTGATTTTACTCTCTCTTTTTAAGAAAAAGCGTTGATTTCTTAGTTCTCAGTCGCGTTGTAAATTTGAGTAAAGTATAAACTTCAAATCGATTAAATAAAATCGATTTTTTGGATCAATACAATATACATAACCCCTTTAGGAAAATTCAGTTTTCCCACCACAATGCATTTATTGAGGAATTTAGATATTTTATTAACAGAGCATTAGCAATAATTCGTTTGTATGTCTATTTTATTGGCCATTTTTTCGCTTTCCCATTGATTTGGTTTGAGATTTCTAGCACTGATGTTTTCCTATGCTGATTTGAGCGATTCTCTGAGTCCTGCCACTATCCCATGTAGTATGTGTTATCAAAAACATCGCGAAGCATCAAGTTCTAAATGTTCTCAAACGATATAATATCCGAAGAGAGTGATAAGAGTTATAAGAAATGTCTCATCACACTGTTAGGTGGATTAAAAGCGTTTTTACATCCTAGATTGCATGATTCAGTGATCGAAACCCAAAACTTCTTAAAGTGTTAGAAATTATTAAATTAAAATTTGTGTTTGCTATTGAAATTGACAAAATTATAGTATCGCTCCTTTGGCGATTGTTTACTTTTTTAAATAAACAAACAAAAATACAGTTTCGCCCGTTGTATTTTTTGCTGTAGTTTAAGAAAGCAATATCGTAGAATCAAAATTTTTAGATTAATTTGTTGCGTTTCAAAGCCCTCATTCGCATGTATGAAAAAAACCTTATGTTTACATTTGTAAGTATCGCCCTTTTCACAGTTGAGCAAGCGTTGAAATGAAATCGCAGCTCCTGATATCACGCTATCTCTGAAGTGCATGCGTGCATAGGTCCAAATTTTACTTCGACATCGACTTTTTCTAAAGGTGACTTCCCAGTAGTATCCTTGATTTGAATTATTATCGCTAATCCAATGCCAAAGAACAAATGAAAACCTCACGAAAACGAACCATTTGGGAAAATCATCATCATTACTGAAATTTTCATTTTCACGAATCTTTTCGATAACCTTCCGTCACTTGCGTTAATGCACTGGGTGCACAGTGCTCTGAAAATCTAGCGAAATCGTCTTAGGGCACCAGCGGGTCTAATTCAGAGCTATCTGCGCGGCGAGTTAAATCTGTAAAGAATACTAAACATTAATTTCTATTCCATAATTTTCAGTTCAACAATTCGAGAGATCGTGCTCACCGCAAGCCATGAAAAATAGACTACGTTGTGAAGCGATGGTCACTATTTATTAAAAAATCACGGTTAAATAAAAATAAAACTATTAAAAAATTTCAAATAGTTTATAATTTTCACAAACTTATTAGGAAAATTGTTTAATAACCTTTCGTAATATTGTGTAGGAAAAAAGCTGAAAATTTCAGAATTTTCTCTATCTGAAACATATAAACCCTTAAGTACATGTTCGCGGATGATCTGAAATTCTTTCGTGTAATTGCTTCGGCAGTCGATTGCTGTGCCATCCAAGCCGATATCGATTCGCTGCTAAATTGGTGCACACAAAACGGGATGGAAGTAAACGTACAAAAGTGTAATGTGATCTCGTTCTGTCGTAACAGGCACTTAACAACGTTTGATTATAGAATGTCAACAAGCATTATCAACCGTGTAAACACAGTTAAGGATCTAGGCATTCTTCTCGATAGCAAATTGAGTTTCGCGCAGCACATTGCAATGTCTACAGCCAAAGCATATGCCGTATTGGGGTTCATCAAAAGAAACACGCAACAATTCAACGATGTATACTGCCTAAAATCGCTCTTCTGCTCCCTTGTACGTAGCATTCTCGAGTACGGTGTACTTGTGTGGGCACCCTATCATGCTGTACAAATCAACCGCGTCGAACGAATTCAGCGTCACTTTGTTCGTTACGCTCTGCGGTTACTACCTTGGACTGATCCTATTCGTCTACCACCCTATGAACATCGATGCAATCTTCTACGTTTGCCGACTCTTGCAAGTCGGAGGATAATGCTGCAACGGCTCTTCGTGTTTGATCTTCTGGGAAACAATATAGATAGCCCGGAGTTGCTGAACCAGCTCCGATTCAACGTACCGCCTAGACCCACCAGACGAACTGATTTCTTTCGGTTACCAATGTATCGTACTCTTTTTTCTCAAAACAATCCGTTCAATGTATGCTGTCGTAATTTTAATAATGTAGCTGACAAATATGATTTTAGCATTACTAAGACTACCTTTAAACATAGAATTAATATTAATTAAGAAACTGTCTGTACGAGTAACTCGAAGACCAGTAAATAAATAAATAAATAAAAATTAATTGGTATACGAATTGGAATAGATTCGCCAAATTTTGGAAGAAGTCTATAAAATAACCCCTTGAAAACTACCTAAAAATTGTTGTAGTTCGATGCAATAAAAAAATCTCCAAAAATGAAATGTACCTATTAATGTGAAACACAGCGAATAATACATACAATAAAGACCCATTTTTATCAGTCTCATGGTGTATTTTAGGCAGATAAAATGGGGACATTGACTAAATCGGGCAATTTTTTTCTTTATAATAAACTGAAGCTGTTAAAATATTCTTCTCGTCCCTTGATGTAGTCTGATAACTATTTCTGATTATGATGATCTTTTTATTTTCGCATATTTCGCATATCTTCATGATAAGGAAAACATGCTCAAGAAAGGATTTACTCGAATTCAGTCTTGTTCGTCTGCTAAAGCCAATCAAACATATGTTCATATTTGGCTGATAAAATCGGGGTTTCAATGTGTTATAATAGATATTCAGCATTCGAAGAAGTTTCTTGTGAACGAGTGTAGAACGACTTTGTTTCTACTTACATGAAGTCAGCGGCGTAATCAGAAATTCGGTTTGGTGGGGGTTTGGTGATAATCGATCATACTGTCCAAACGGCATAATTCCGAAACCGAAATTTTTGAAGCTTTAAAATCATGCAGAATTAATTTTTCAGAAAATAGTAACAGAGTTCGTGTCTTTAGCGAGTTTGTTGAGACTTTATTGTAGTCATGAATATTAACCTGAGAAAATTCACCATACATACTTCTTGGACGATATACCGTCAAAATTATTTTATCAAATGATGCGCTGTTTAACGTTTGTAAAACTCACCGAAGACACTAAAATAAAAACCTGTTTTGATCCACCTAGTGGTGCAATTGTTCTTGTCTCATTTGTCCAGACTACGATGGTTCAATAAAATGGTGGAAATGAATATTACATGTTCAGTACGATTTGCACATACATACAACGGATCGAAAGCCACGATCTAGAGATACTATGTGATACTGAAACATCGCTTGAAATCAGCGATGGTTCATGGAGAAAGATCCGGGAGGTCCAGGTCCTGCCGAAAATTTTCAACTTGTTAAGAAATTTTAAACTAGTTCTAATTTTAAAGTAGCAACCCCTCACTGCATACTCCCTCCGGGCCGGTATAATTGACGATTTTTAGAGTGATTGCATAACCTTTCTATATGAGAAAGGCAAAAATGTACCAAAGTCCAAAGAAGTCAATTTTTGTCAAACATCTCAATGTTTCATGCATTTTAAAGTCATGGCATCAAAAATACAAATTTGATTTTGAAAATTTTTCATTTCTGTTTATATGGGAATTTGCTGTGTGATTGCACTCTTCAACTCGTAACTCCCGAGCCGGAAGTCCAATCAATAGAAAATTCAATAGCAGCCGATGGGAAGGTTGTACCTTTCATTTGAGACTAACTTTGTGCAAATCGGTCCAGCCATCTCTGAGAAACAGAGGTCACATTTTTTTCTACATACACACATACACACACATACATACACACAGACATTTTCCGATCTCGACGAACTGAGTCGATTGGCATATGACACTCGGCTCTCCGAGTCGGGATAAGATTGACGAATTTTAGAGTGAATGAGAAAGGCAAAAACATTTTTAGCAAATGTTGAAAGTTATGCATTTTTTGGTGAGCAGTTCTATGTTTCATAGACATTAAATCAATTTTAACTTCGCTTCCTATTAAATAAAGACCCTTATTACAGTACAACTCTACAAAAACGAGCTCAATTTAAAAATAAATCTGAGGATTATGATTGATTACAGAACTCTGGAATTTTCTATTGGAATGTTTTCAGGCAGGAATTGGATATTGATGCTATTGGACAACTGTGAAATCAAGACCAATAGATCAGTTACATATCAGGACCCCATTCCGACAATTTATCAAAAGTCCTCATGATGTTTACAACAACAGGTTATCAATCTACGGATCAGATAATTGTTATTGTAATATTGAATTAAATCAGTCTGCATCAATAAATTTTCAACTTCAATCCAATATTTTTTTTGGGTGTTGTGGGGGGGGGGAGGGTTGTATGGTGTTAAACCCCAAAACCTTCTCTTGGCTACGCCGTTGCTTGGAGTTATTTATTTCGCTTTTCATTTTCCGATATGTTTCAGATCGATCCGATGGTTATAAGTAAGAAAAATTGGAGTCAGAAGGTTCGCACAAATGAACATTTTTGCACTGATAAGTTATCAAGTTCCTTCCAGACAACTTGGAAGTGTTCGGTGATTATTTCTAGCTGTTGTAGATAGTAAAATGAAATGCAAAATTCGTTTTATCGAAATAATGTTTTGCTTATTTCAATGGATTGTTACTATATTGAACAATAAATAGGCGACAAAGAGTAATCAACAAACAACAAGCCATAACTTTTAAAGTATTCAAAATAGATATTTAAAATCTTCAGTAAAATTATTCGCAAAAGTAAGAGCTACAAATTTGCTGAAGACATCATTTCGATATAACAACTTCCAAGAAAATTTGTGAAAATATCTCACTCATAGGGGGATTAATCAGCAAAAGCACAATACCAAAAGAAAGGGCGTATTGCCTCCATTAAATTCTCCGAAGATATTATTGACCTAAAATAAGCCGTTTTGGCGTTAATAATAGATTACATGTTTTTGGTCATATTTCTGGAAATGGGAAATGATAAAAATCTTTCGTCCGCATTTAATGTTAAATATCTCTTTTGATAATAGTCCGATTTCAACAATCTATAGCTTGTTCGAAAGGTTAAAGCTGTCTAAAAACTTATAAATTGTTAATCTATGTTGTCAATTTATGCAGATAAATAAAAAAACTGCAAAAACGCCATTTTTACGCATTCAAGCACTCATATCTTGGAAACTAAACATCAGAATCAAAAACAAATCAATAGCGTTCATACTGTTTTTTAGTTCTTTCATTTAAAATTGGTTTGGATAAGATCGGTTCAGCCATTGCTGAGAAACACGAATGAGAATTGGTCCGTTACATACACACACAGACACACACACACAGACAATGTCCCAAATCGTCGAGCTGAGTCGATTGGTATATAAGACTCGGCCCTACGGGCCTCGGAGAAAATCTTGAAAGTTTGAGCGAATTCTATACATTTCTTTTATAAGAAATGTAAATATGCAACTTCATTTCTTATTGCCATTCTCATATAGAAAGGTTATGCAATCACTCTGAAAGTCGAGTGTCATATCCCATTAGACTCAGTTCGTCGAGATCGGAAAAAATCTGTATGTGTGTGTATGTGTGTATGTGTGTGTATGTGTGTGTGTATGTGTGTGTATGTGTGTGTGTATGTATGTGCGTATGTGTCAAATAATGTCACTCATTTTTCTCAGAGATGGCTGAACCGATTTGCCCAAACTTAGTCTCAAATGAAAGGGGCAACCTTCCCATCGGCTGCTATTGAATTTTGGATCGATCGGAATTCTGGTTCCGGAATTACGGGTTTCAGAGTGCGGCCACACAGAAATTTCTCATATAAACTATAGGAAAAATTAAAAATAGAATTTTTATTTTTGATGCCAAATGTGTTCAAGATGCATGAAACGTCGAGATTTGATGCAAACTCGAAAAAAATTTGACGACGATTCACTTTTTTGGATTTTGGCACATTTTTGCCTTTCTCATATAGAAAGGTTATGCAATCACTCTGAAATATGTCAACCTAATCCCGGCCCGGAGGGCCGAGTGTCATATCCCATTCGACTCAGTTCGTCGAGATCGGAAAAAGTCTGTATGTGTGTGTGTGTATGTGTGTGTATGTATGTGCGTATGTGTCAAATAATGTCACTCATTTTTCTCAGATATGGCTGGACCGATTTGCCCAAACTTAGTCTCAAATGAAAGGTGCAACCTTCCCATTGGCTGCTATTGAATTTTGGATCGATCGGAATTCTGGTTCCGGAATTACGGGTTTCAGAGTGCGGCCACACAAAAATTTCT
This sequence comes from Topomyia yanbarensis, assembly GCF_030247195.1. Classification (NCBI taxonomy): domain Eukaryota; kingdom Metazoa; phylum Arthropoda; class Insecta; order Diptera; family Culicidae; genus Topomyia; species Topomyia yanbarensis. The sequence goes on from NC_080671.1 coordinate 251,639,306, forward strand.
CATATAAACTATAGGAAAAATTAAAAATAGAATTTTTATTTTTGATGCTAAATGTGTTCAAGGTGCATGAAAAGTCGAGATTTGATGCAAACTCGAAAAAAAATTTGACGACTATTCACTTTTTTGGATTTTGGCACATTTTTGCCTTTCTCATATAGAAAGGTTATGCAATCACTCTGAAAAACGTCAACCTAATCTCGGCTCGGAGGGCCGTGTGTCATATCCCATTCGACTCAGTTCGTCGAGATCGGAAAAAGTCTGTATATGTGTGTATGTGTGTTGTATGTGTGTGTATGTGTGTGTATGTGCGTGTATGTGTGTGTATGTATGTGCCACCACCCCATCCAGCCCTCATACCCCTCCCCTTCAACCCCATCGTCTTTAAACCACCACTATATCACAAAGCATACCAATTTATGCTGGGGATTCGTTGATTCATGGGACTTTCGCCCTCCTCACATACCCATCCCCGCATGATAAATGAGCAGATAACATTGTGTGTGTATGTGTGTGTGTATGTATGTGCGTGTGTGTGTGTATGTGTGTGTGTATGTATGTGCGTATGTGTCAAATAATGTCACTCATTTTTCTCAGAGATGGCTGAACCGATTTGCCCAAACTTAGTCTCAAATGAAAGGGGCAACCTTCCCATCGGCTGCTATTGAATTTTGGATCGATCGGAATTCTGGTTCCGGAATTACGGGTTTCAGAGCGCGGCTACACAGGAATTTCTCATATAAACTATAGGAAAAATTAAAAATAGAATTTTTATTTTTGATGCTAAATGTGTTCAAGGTGCATGAAAAGTCGAGATTTGATGCAAACTCGAAAAAAAATTTGACGACGATTCACTTTTTAGGATTTAGGCACATTTTTGCCTTTCTCATATAGAAAGGTTATGCAATCACTCTGAAAAACGTCAACCTAATTCCGGCCCGGAGGGCCGAGTGTCATATCCCATTCGACTCAGTTCGTCGAGATCGGAAAAAGTCTGTATGTGTGTGTATGTGTGTATGTATGTGTGTATGTGTGTGTATGTGTGTGTATGTGTGTGTGTATGTATGTGCGTATGTGTCAAATAATGTCACTCATTTTTCTCAGAGATGGCTGGACCGATTTGCCCAAATTTAGTCTCAAATGAAAGGTGCAACCTTCCCATCGGCTGCTATTGAATTTTGGATCGATCGGAATTCTGGTTCCGGAATTACGGGTTTCAGAGCGCGGCCACACAGAAATTTCTCATATAAACTATAGGAAAAATTAAAAATAGAATTTTTATTTTTGATGCTAAATGTGTTCAAGGTGCATGAAAAGTCGAGATTTGATGCAAACTCGAAAAAAAATTTGACGACGATTCACTTTTTTGGATTTTGGCACATTTTTGCCTTTCTCATATAGAAAGGTTATGCAATCACTCTGAAAAACGTCAACCTAATCCCGGCCCGGAGGGCCGAGTGTCATAACCCATTCGACTCAGTTCGTCGAGATCGGAAAAAGTCTGTATGTGTGTGTATGTGTGTATGTATGTGTGTATGTGTGTGTATGTGTGTGTGTATGTATGTGCGTATGTGTCAAATAATGTCACTCATTTTTCTCAGAGATGGCTGGACCGATTTGCCCAAACTTAGTCTCAAATGAAAGGTGCAACCTTCCCATCGGCTGCTATTGAATTTTGGATCGATCGGAATTCTGGTTCCGGAATTACGGGTTTCAGAGTGCGGCCACACAGAAATTTCTCATATAAACTATAGGAAAAATTAAAAATAGAATTTTTATTTTTGATGCTAAATGTGTTCAAGGTGCATAAAAAGTCGAGATTTGATTCAAACTCGAAAAAAAATTTGACGACTATTCACTTTTTTGGATTTTGGCACATTTTTGCCTTTCTCATATAGAAAGGTTATGCAATCACTCTGAAAAACGTCAACGTAATCCCGGCCCGGAGGGCCGAGTGTCTTATCCCATTCGACTCAGTTCGCCGAGATCGGAAAAAGTCTGTATGTGTGTGTATGTGTGTATGTATGTGTGTGTATGTGTGTGTGTATGTGCGTGTATGTGTGTGTGTATGTATGTGCCACCACCCCATCCAGCCCTCATACCCCTCCCCTTCAACCCCATCGTATTTAAACCACCACTATATCACAAAGCATACCAATTTATGCTGGGGATTCGTTGATTCATGGGACTTTCGCCCTCCTCACCTACCCACCCCGCATGACAAATGAGCAGATAACATTGTGTGTGTGTATGTGTGTGTATGTATGTGCGTGTGTGTATGTGTGTGTGTATGTATGTGCGTATGTGTCAAATAATGTCACTCATTTTTCTCAGAGATGGCTAGACCGATTTGCCCAAACTTAGTCTCAAATGAAAAGTGCAACCTTCCCATCGGCTGCTATTGAATTTTGGATCGATCGGAATTCTGGTTCCGGAATTACGGGTTTCAGAGTGCGGCCACACAGAAATTTCTCATATAAACTATAGGAAAAATTAAAAATAGAATTTTTATTTTTGATGCTAAATGTGTTCAAGGTGCATGAAAAGTCGAGATTTGATGCAAACTCGAAAAAAAATTTGACGACGATTCACTTTTTTGGATTTTGGCACATTTTTGCCTTTCTCATATAGAAAGGTTATGCAATCACTCTGAAAAACGTCAACCTAATCCCGGCCCGGAGGGCCGGGTGTCATATCCCATTCGACTCAGTTCGTCGAGATCGGAAAAAGTCTGTATGTGTGTGTATGTGTGTATGTATGTGTGTATGTGTGTGTATGTGTGTGTATGTGTGTGTGTATGTATGTGCGTATGTGTCAAATAATGTCACTCATTTTTCTCAGAGATGGCTGGACCGATTTGCCCAAACTTAGTCTCAAATGAAAGGTGCAACCTTCCCATCGGCTGCTATTGAATTTTGGATCGATCGGAATTCTGGTTCCGGAATTACGGGTTTCAGAGTGCGGCCACACAGAAATTTCTCATATAAACTATAGGAAAAATTAAAAATAGAATTTTTATTTTTGATGCTAAATGTGTTCAAGGTGCATGAAAAGTCGAGATTTGATGCAAACTCGAAAAAAAATTTGACGACTATTCACTTTTTTGGATTTTGGCACATTTTTGCCTTTCTCATATAGAAAGGTTATGCAATCACTTTGAAAAACGTTAACGTAATCCCGGCCCGGAGGGCCGAGTGTCTTATCCCATTCGACTCAGTTCGTCGAGATCGGAAAAAGTCTGTATGTGTGTGTATGTGTGTATGTATGTGTGTGTATGTATGTGTGTGTATGTATGTGTGTATGTGTGTGTGTATGTGTGTGTGTATGTATGTGCCACCACCCCATCCAGCCCTCATACCCCTCCCCTTCAACCCCATCGTATTTAAACCACCACTATATCACAAAGCATACCAATTTATGCTGGGGATTCGTTGATTCATGGGACTTTCGCCCTCCTCACATACCCACCCCCGCATGACAAATGAGCAGATAGCATTGTGTGTGTATGTGTGTGTATGTATGTGCGTGTGTGTATGTGTGTGTGTATGTATGTGCGTATGTGTCAAATAATTTCACTCATTTTTCTCAGAGATGGCTAGACCGATTTGCCCAAACTTAGTCTCAAATGAAAGGTGCAACCTTCCCATCGGCTGCTATTGAATTTTGGATCGATCGGAATTCTGGTTCCGGAATTACGGGTTTCAGAGTGCGGCCACACAGAAATTTCTCATATAAACTATAGGAAAAATTAAAAATAGAATTTTTATTTTTGATGCTTAATGTGTTCAAGGTGCATGAAAATTCGAGATTTGATGCGAACTCGAAAAAAAATTTGACAACGATTCACTTTTTTGGATTTTGGCACATTTTTGCCTTTCTCATATAGAAAGGTTATGCAATCACTCTGAAAAACGTCAACGTAATCCCGGCCCGGAGGGCCGAGTGTCATATCCCATTCGACGCAGTTCGTCGAGATCGGAAAAAGTCTGTATGTATGTGTGTATGTGTGTGTGTATGTGTGTGTGTATGTGTGTGTATGTATGTGCGTATGTGTCAAATAATTTCACTAATTTTTCTCAGAGATGGCTGGACCGATTTGCCCAAACTTAGTCTCAAATGAAAGGTGCAACCTTCCCATTGGCTGCTATTGAATTTTGGATCGATCGGAATTCTGGTTCCGGAATTACGGGTTTCAGAGTGCGGCCACACAGAAATTTCTCATATAAACTATAGGAAAAATTAAAAATAGAATTTTTATTTTTGATGCTAAATGTGTTCAAGGTGCATGAAAAGTCGAGATTTGATGCAAACTCGAAAAAAAATTTGACGACGATTCACTTTTTTGGATTTTGGCACATTTTTGCCTTTCTCATATAGAAAGGTTATGCAATCACTCTGAAAAACGTCAACCTAATCCCGGCCCGGAGGGCCGAGTGTCATATCCCATTCGACTCAGTTCGTCGAGATCGGAAAAAGTCTGTATGTGTGTATGTTTTTTTTTACAATGGAGAAGACCTTTATGTCCTAGCCCAGTACACGTGCTAACGGTAGGGTCCAATCTACCACACGGGGTGCACTGGGGGCGTGTCGGACTCGAATGGTGACCAGCCATTAATACCGACTAAACTCCATTGGGCTCCGCCATCATTCTTCCCAGGAACTACCTCTCGGTATTACTTCTGGGGGGATGGCTGTACTAAATGTACTCATTCACTCTCACTCACGCGTTCATACATCCTGTATGAGGCTTACTTGGGTGCTCTCTCAATCGCACTTTGATTCACTCTCAAACACTTCCACATGAGGCTGACTTTTGTGCTCACCTTTTACGTTCCATGCGAGGCTGACTTGTGTGCTCACCTTACTCATTCCTTGCTAGGCTTACTTTTGTGCTCGCCCTACCCATACCATGTGAGGCTGACTTGGGTGCTCACCCTATCACCTGATTCACTCTCAGTCGTGCCACTCTATTGTACCTTTGTCACTCCCTCTGGCATCCCATGTGGGACATTTTTCTTAGGCCCCACTTCTGACATACCATGCGAGGCTGACTTTTGTGCTCACCTTTTTCATTCCTTGCTAGGCTGACTTTTGTGCTAGCCTCTACCAACCTGTGAGGCTGACTTTTATGTTCACCCTTAACATGCCGTGTGAGACTGACTTGGATGCTCACCCTTTCACTCCTCTGCCACGCCATGAGGCATCGATAGCTTAGTTCCAACATACTACGCTACGACCCTCCCGTCTTGGCATGAGGCAGTCCACTTATACGCCTATACACTCACTCTTCTGTCTTGCTTCGGGGTGGCTGGGTTTACCCCTTACGCGGTTGCCATTCGCTGCGCCAACCTGCCTCGGCATGAACAGACCATTCACTCTCTTTTTTGCGCTTGGCCTTTTTCGCTCCAGCTAACCAATCACTAGTTAGCCGTACCCGCCGTCTGTTGCTCGGTTCGCCAGATTACCTGTAGCCTACTGGCAATCTGGATGGTAGCAGCCGAGACTGCGTTCCACTTCTCCACCGTTTGACACATCCGCTGAATAAGGGTATCCGGGGTTGTGTCCCAGCCACAGACGTCAAGCATTGCTCTTCTTTCGACGTCGAACCGATGACATACGAACAGTATGTGTTCGGCAGTTTCATCTACACCTGGGCAGTCCGGGCAGACTGGGACCTCCGCGTGCCCGAACCTGTGGAGGTACTGACGGAAACAGCCATGGCCTGACAGGAATTGTGTCAGGTGGAAGTGAACTTCCCCATGGGGTCTTCCCACCCAGCTCGATATGCTAGGTATCAGCCGGTGGGTCCACCTACCTTTCGAGGAGTTGTCCCACTCACGCTGCCATCTGGCGACCGAGGTCACCCTGGTGCGCTTGCGGGCTCCCCTATTTCCACGTAGCTCAAAGCACTCCTCATCTTCCCGAATGACCAGCCCGACTGGCATCATGCTCGCTATCACGCAGGATGCATCGTGTGATACCGTGCGGTAGGCAGATATCACTCTGAGGCACATCACGCGGTAGGTGCTCTCCAGTTTCTGTAGGTAACTGGTTACCCTCAGTGCTCTTGACCATGACGGGCCGCCGTACCTGAGGATAGATACGGCAACGCCTGCCAGTAACCTACGTCTACTGGCGCACACCTTTGAGCTGTTGGACATCATTCTCGATAGTGCCGCAACAGCAGTCGACGCTCTCTTGCACGTATAGTCGACATGGCTGCCGAAGGTCAGCTTGTCGTCTATAATGACTCCGAGAGACTTCAGACTTCGCTGTGAAGTGATCGCGACTTCTCCCACATGGATAACTGCATGTTGTGCCGACTTGCGGTTGTTGACGATAACTACCTCCGTCTTATGATGAGCGAGCTCCAGGCCTCTCGCGCTCATCCATTCCTCCACCGTGCTAATCGCGTATTCTGCGGTTAGTTCTACCTCAGGAATTGACTCCCCGTAGACCTCCAAGGTTACGTCGTCGGCAAAGCCGACGATCTTGACCCCAGGAGGGAACTTCAGTCTCAGAACCCCGTCATACATGAGGTTCCATAGCACCGGGCCTAGGATCGAGCCCTGCGGGACTCCGGCGGTAATCGGAACCCTTTTCTGACCGGCATCGGTCTCGTATAGCAGTACGCGGTTTTGGAAGTAACTTTCCAGGATCCGGTACAGACCCACCGGTAGGCTAAGCCGGTGTAACGAGAGCGCGATGGCATCCCAGCTTGCGCTGTTGAATGCGTTCTTCACGTCAAGTGTCACTAACGCACAGTATCGAATACCTCGCCTTTTTCGTTGGATCGCTATCTCGGCAGTATTTATCACTGAGTTGAGAGCGTTCACTGTGGACTTACCCTTCCGAAAGCCAAACTGGTTGCTTGACAGACCGTCCGTACCTTCCGCGTACGGGGTGAGCCTGTTGAGGATGATCCTCTCAAGCAGTTTGCCAGTCGTGTCTATCAGACAGATTGGTCTGTACGCCGATGGGTCGCCTGGCGGCTTCCCGGGCTTCGGCAACAGCACCAGTTTCTGCCTTTTCCATCTATCGGGGAAACGGCACTCGTCAAGGCATCTCTGCATAGCTAGCTGGAACATGTTCGGGTTCGCTATGATCGCTGCCTTGAGAGCGTTGTTTGGAACTCCATCCGGCCCTGGAGCTTTGTTCATTGCTAGGGATTTAGCCACTGCGAGTAGTTCTTCATTCGTCACTGGAGCCACCATTTCGACCGTGCCCGCGCTGTCTTGTAGTGCAGGTGGCCAGGGGCTTGAGGCTCGAGACGGGAAGAGTACTTCGATAATCGTTGCCAACCGATCCGGAGACCGTTCTGGGGGTGAGGAGCCCCCTTTGGTCTTGGCCATCACAATCCGGTAGGCGTCACCCCACGGATTCGCGTTGGCACTCTCACACAGGTTGTCGAAACACGCTCTCTTGCTGCTCTTAATAGCCTTGTTAAGGGCCAATTTCGCAGCTCGAAACACTTCACGGCGGTTCTCTCTTGCATCATCGGTGCGAGCTCTTTGCATCCTACGTCTAGCTCTGAGACAGGCTGACCGTAGAGCTGCAATCTCGGCACTCCACCAGTATACCGGGCATCTACCGTTTCTTGGCAGTGTTTTTCTCGGCATAGTGGCGTCGCACGCGCGTGATAGAACAGCTACCAGCGCATCCCCGCTTAGACTGTCGGTGTTGGCCTCCAGTCCCAGGGCCGCGGTGAAAGCTTCGCTGTCGAAGTGATTGGACTTCCACCCACGTACCTGACAGGGATCTCCCGCCCTCGGATGCTGCACACCATAGTTGATCTTAAAGCGGATTGCTAAATGATCGCTATGGGTGTAGCCTTCGTCTACCCTCCATTCCATGCCTGGAGCCAGACTCGGGCTGGCAAAGGTCAAATCAATCCACGCCTCCACTCCGTTTCTACGGAATGTACTAGCGGAGCCATCATTAGCTAGCACAGTATCGAGTTTCGCAAGCGCTTCCATTAGCGCTTGACCCCTGCTATTTGTACAGCGGCTGCCCCACTCCACTGCCCAAGCGTTAAAGTCTCCCGCTATTACTACCGGTTTCCGGCCCACGAGGTCCGACGAGAGCCTGTCGATCATCTGGTAGAACTGTTCTATTGGCCACCTTGGTGGGGCGTAGCAGCTGCAATAGAACACACCATTGATCTTGGCAATCGCCACACCCTCGGCGGAGGGGTGTATTACCTCTTGAACCGGGAATCTTCCCGTTGTACAGATTGCCACCATTCCAGACCCGTCCGACACCCAATTGCCGTTGCCGGCAGGGATGCTGTACGGGTCTGATAAGAGGGCGACATCTGTCCTCGACTCCGAGACCGACTGCCACAGCAGCTGTTGGGCTGCTGCACAATGGTTAAGATTTAGCTGTGTGACTCTCACGGCTTCTTCTTATTTAACTCGCCGAAGGGACACGAAGGTCCGCCCATAGCATGTTTATGGGCTTGCTTCTTAGCGGTGCAGATAAGGCACTTATATGCCTTAGTGCACCCCCGCTCTTTATGTCCCTCCTCGCCGCAGCGACGACATAGCTTGCTCCTATCTATGCCTTTGCATTCGTATGCTTTATGGCCGGATTCGAGGCACCGATAGCACCTATCCACTGAAGGCGGCTGGGGTATACTAATAGGGCATACCGACCAGCCGATCTTCAGCTTCCCTTTCTCGGTTACCTTTTTGGCATCCGCATTCAGTAGCCTGAGGTAGGCTACTTGGGTGCCAGAGGGTCCGTCTCTCAATCGCACAGAGGCCCGCTCGATTGTAACGTCGCATTGCTCCTTGGCGGCTGCGACGACGTATTCTGCGGTCGTGAACTCGTCCAAGTGCTTGCACTGGAGAGTTGTTTCCGCACCTAGCGACCTGATTTGGGCGCCCTCGCCAAGGACCTCTTGGGCCAAGGCCTTGTATATTGCTCTTGATTGTGCGCCTCGCTTCAGCACCAGGAGCATCTCTCCCGTGTTGGTGCGTCTTACGCTACGCACATCCTGCCCAAGGGCCGAGAGGCTTTCGGCCGCCTTCATCGATTTAAGGACATCGGCGTATTTGTCCTTGTCGGTTTTTAACCACAAGGCTTCGCCTCTGTCCTTGGCCTTCCTCGCAGGCCGCGGTACCTCCGGTTTCGGTGCCGGCTTTTTCTTGGTGACCAGCGTCCAGGGGTTTGAGCTCCCCTGCCCCGGTCGTGCCGGGTTGCTGGTACCATCGCTCTCCACAGCGAGGTCACTCTCGCCCTCGCTTACCTCACCCAGGCGGCGTTTGACCTTGACGGTTGCACGCCGAGTGGTGTCGGTTTTGGCACCCTCGCCTGGCGACTTCCTAGGGCGCTTCGCATTCGATGCCGTCTTGCGATTGCCCTTTCCTTTTCCCTTCGAGGGGAACTCGGTCGCCGCTCCGATCGACGTGGCTGCTCCGTAGAAGGTAAAGGCCACTGTCTGTGAACCTCTATCGACCTTCTCTCTTTCCTCCCTATTGGAGGCCACTGTCTGGGTTTCTCTGTCGGACCTCTCCCGACATTCCACCCTCTCAACATAGGCCTGCTGTTCCTGTCTTGCGACACGAACAGCTTTCCGGAGCTCCAGGAGGCTCAACTTCAACTCCTTGGCTATGTTCTGCTTTGCGCTAGCGAAGTCGATTATAGAATCGAGTAGCTTCGCTACTTTGCGCATCGCAGCTATTGGCCCCTCCGATGCATTGGTAGGGATATTGCCTACCGCTGCTGGGGGGTCACTGGTGCTTTCGGATGCAGCACTCATCGCTCCACTACTCTCCCCACGAGGGGGAGACCTCGCCAAACCACCTCTAGCGAAGGGGTTTGGCACCTCCGATGTGTGTATGTGTGTATGTATGTGTGTATGTGTGTGTGTATGTGTGTGTATATATGTGTGTATGTATGTGCGTATGTGTCAAATAATGTCACTCATTTTTCTCAGAGATGGCTGGACCGATTCGCCCAAACTTAGTCACAAATGAAAGGTGCAACCTTCCCATCGGCTGCTATTGAATTTTGGATCGATCGGAATTCTGGTTCCGGAATTACGGGTTTCAGAGTGCGGCCACACAGAAATTTCTCATATAAACTATAGGAAAAATTAAAAATAGAATTTTTATTTTTGATGCTAAATGTGTTCAAGGTGCATGAAAAGTCGAGATTTGATGCAAACTCGAAAAAAAATTTGACGACTATTCACTTTTTTGGATTTTGGCACATTTTTGCCTTTCTCATATAGAAAGGTTATGCAATCACTCTGAAAAACGTCAACCTAATCCCGGCCCGGAGGGCCGAGTGTCATATCCCATTCGACTCAGTTCGTCGAGATCGGAAAAAGTCTGTATGTGTGTATGTATGTGTGTGTATGTGCGTGTATGTGTGTGTGTATGTATGTGCCATAACCCCATCCAGCCCTCATACCCCTCCCCTTCAACCCCATCGTCTTTAAACCACCACTATATCACAAAGCATACCAATTTATGCTGGGGATTCGTTGATTCATGGGACTTTCGCTCTCCTCACATACCCACCCCCGCATGACAAATGAGCAGATAACATTGTGTGTGTATGTGTGTGTGTGTATGTGTGTGCGTGTGTGTGTGTATGTGTGTGTATGTATGTGCGTATGTGTCAAATAACGTCATATCCCATTCGACTCAGTTCGTCGAGATCGGAAAAAGTCTGTATGCATGTGTGTATGTGTGTGTATGTATGTGCGTATGTGTCAAATAATGTCACTAATTTTGCTCAGAGATGGCTGGACCGATTTGCCCAAACTTAGTCTCAAATGAAAGGTGCAACCTTCCCATCGGCTGCTATTGAATTTTGGATCGATCGGAATTCTGGTTCCGGAATTACGGGTTTCAGAGTGCGGCCACACAAAAATTTCTCATATAAACTATAGGAAAAATTAAAAATAGAATTTTTATTTTTGATGCTAAATGTGTTCAAGGTGCATGAAAAGTCGAGATTTGATGCAAACTCGAAAAAAAATTTGACGACGATTCACTTTTTTGGATTTTGGCACATTTTTGCCTTTCTCATATAGAAAGGTTATGCAATCACTCTGAAAAACACCAACCTAATCCCGGCCCGGAGAGCCGAGTGTCATATCCCATTCGACTCAGTTCGTCAAGATCGGAAAAAGTCTGTATGTGTGTGTATGTGTGTATGTATGTGTGTATCTGTGTGTATGTGTGTATGTTTTTTTTTTACAATGGAGAAGACCTTAATGTCCTAGCCCAGTACACGTGCTATTGGTAGGGTCCAATCTACCGCACGGGGTGCACTGGGGGCGTGTCGGACTCGAATGGTGACCAGCCATTAATACCGACTAAACTCCATTGGGCTCCGCCATCATTCCTCCCAGGAACTACCTCTCGGTATTACTTCTGGGGGGATGGCTGTACTAAATGTACTCATTCACTCTCACTCACGCGTTCATACATCCTGTATGAGGCTTACTTGGGTGCTCTCTCAATCGCACTTTGATTCACTCTCAAACACTCCCACATGAGGCTGACTTTTGTGCTCACCTTTTACGTTCCATGCGAGGCTGACTTGTGTGCTCACCTTACTCATTCCTTGCTAGGCTTACTTTTGTGCTCGCCCTACCCATACCATGTGAGGCTGACTTGGGTGCTCACCCTATCACCTGATTCACTCTCAATCGTGCCACTCTATTGTACCTTTGTCACTCCCCCTGGCATCCCATGTGGGACATTTTTCTTAGGCCCCACTTCTGACATACCATGCGAGGCTGACTTTTGTGCTCACCTTTTTCATTCCTTGCTAGGCTGACTTTTGTGCTAGCCTCTACCAACCTGTGAGGCTGACTTTTATGCTCACCCTTAACATGCAGTGTGAGACTGACTTGGATGCTCACCCTTTCACTCCTCTGCCACACCATGAGGCATCGATAGCTTAGTTCCAACATACTACGCTACGACCCTCCCGTCTTGGCATGAGGCAGTCCACTTATACGCCTATACACTCACTCTTCTGTCTTGCTTCGGGGTGGCTGGGTTTACCCCTTACGCGGTTGCCATTCGCTGCGCCAAACCTGCATCGGCATGAACAGACCATTCACTCTCTTTTTTGCGCTTGGCCTTTTTCGCTCCAGCTAACCAATCACTAGTTAGCCGTGCCCGTCGTCTGTTGCTCGGTTCGCCAGATTACCTGTAACCTACTGGCAATCTGGATGGTAGCAGCCGAGACTGCGTTCCACTTCTCCACCGATTGACACATCCGCTGAATAAGGGTATCAGGGGTTGTGTCCCAGCCACAGACGTCAAGCATTGCTCTTCTTTCGACGTCAAACCGATGACATACGAACAGTATGTGTTCGGCAGTTTCATCTACACCTGGGCAATCCGGGCAGACTGGGACCTCCGCGTGCCCGAACCTGTGGAGGTACTGACGGAAACAGCCATGGCCTGACAGGAATTGTGTCAGGTGGAAGTGAACTTCCCCATGGGGTCTTCCCACCCAGCTCGATATGCTAGGTATCAGCCGGTGAGTCCACCTACCTTTCGAGGAGTTGTCCCACTCACGCTGCCATCTGGCGACCGAGGTCGCCCTGGTGCGCTTGCGGGCTCCCCTATTTCCACGTAGCTCAAAGCACTCCTCATCTTCCCGAATGACCAGCCCGACTGGCATCATGCTCGCTATCACGCAGGATGCATCGTGTGATACCGTGCGGTAGGCAGATATCACTCTGAGGCACATCACGCGGTAGGTGCTCTCCAGTTTCTGTAGGTAACTGGTTACCCTCAGTGCTCTTGACCATGACGGGCCGCCGTACCTGAGGATAGATACGGCAACGCCTGCCAGTAACCTACGTCTACTGGCGCACACCTTTGAGCTGTTGGACATCATTCTCGATAGTGCCGCAACAGCAGTCGACGCTCTCTTGCACGTATAGTCGACATGGCTGCCGAAGGTCAGTTTGTCGTCTATAATGACTCCGAGAGACTTCAGACTTCGCTGTGAAGTGATCGCGACTTCTCCCGCATGGATAACTGCATGTTGTGCCGACTTGCGGTTGTTGACGATAACTACCTCCGTCTTATGATGAGCGAGCTCCAGGCCTCTCGCGCTCATCCATTCCTCCACCGTGCTAATCGCGTGTTCTGCGGTTAGTTCTACCTCAGGAATTGACTCCCCGTAGACCTCCAAGGTTACGTCGTCGGCAAAGCCGACGATCTTGACCCCAGGAGGGAACTTCAGTCTCAGAACCCCGTCATACATGAGGTTCCATAGCACCGGGCCTAGGATCGAGCCCTGCGGGACTCCGGCGGTAATCGGAACCCTTTTCTGACCGGCATCGGTCTCGTATAGCAGTACGCGGTTTTGGAAGTAACTTTCCAGGATCCGGTACAAACCCACCGGTAGGCTAAGCCGGTGTAACGAGAGCGCGATGGCATCCCAGCTTGCACTGTTGAATGCGTTCTTCACGTCAAGTGTCACTAACGCTCAGTATCGAATACCTCGCCTTTTTCGTTGGATCGCTCTCTCGGCAGTATTTATCACTGAGTTGAGAGCGTCCACTGTGGACTTACCCTTCCGAAAGCCAAACTGGTTGCTTGACAGACCGTCCGTACCTTCCGCGTACGGGGTGAGCCTGTTGAGGATGATCCTCTCAAGCAGTTTGCCAGTCGTGTCGATCAGACAGATTGGTCTGTACGCCGATGGGTCGCCTGGCGGCTTCCCGGGCTTCGGCAACAGCACCAGTTTCTGCCTTTTCCATCTATCGGGGAAACGGCACTCGTCAAGGCATCTCTGCATAGCTAGCCTGAACATGTTCGGGTTCGCTATCATCGCTGCCTTGAGAGCGTTGTTTGGAACTCCGTCCGGCCCTGGAGCTTTGTTCATTGCTAGGGATTAAGCCACTGCGAGTAGTTCTTCATTCGTCACTGGAGCCACCATTTCGACCATGCCCGCACTGTCTCGTAGTGCAGGTGGCCAGGGGCTTGTGGCTCGAGACGGGAAGAGTACTTCGATAATCGTTGCCAACCGGTCCGGAGACCGTTCTGGGGGTGAGGAGCCCCCTTTGGTCTTGGCCATCACAATCCGGTAGGCGTCACCCCACGGATTCGCGTTGGCACTCTCACACAGATTGTCGAAACACGCTCTAATAGCCTTGTTAAGGGCTAATTTCGCAGCTCGAAACACTTCACTGCGGTTCTCTCTTGCATCCTCGGTGCGAGCTCTTTGCGTCCTACGTCTAGCTCTGAGGCAGGCTGACCGTAGAGCTGCAATCTCGGCACTCCACCAGTATACCGGGCATCTACCGTTTCTTGGCAGTGTTTTTCTCGGCATAGTGGCGTCGCACGCGCGTGATAGAACAGCTACCAGCGCATCCCCGCTTAGACTGTCGGTGTTGGCCTCCAGTCCCAGGGCCGCGGTGAAAGCTTCGCTGTCGAAGTGATTGGACTTCCACCCGCGTACCTGACAGGGATCTCCCGCCCTCGGATGCTGCACACCATAGTTGATCTTAAAGCGGATTGCTAAATGATCGCTATGGGTGTAGCCTTCGTCTACCCTCCATTCCATGCCTGGAGCCAGACTCGGGCTGGCAAAGGTCAAATCAATCCACGCCTCCACTCCGTTTCTACGGAATGTACTAGCGGAACCATTATTAGCTAGCACAGTATCGAGTTTCGCAAGCGCTTCCATTAGCGCTTTTTTTTTTTTACAATGGAGAAGACCTTTATGTCCTAGCCCAGTACACGTGCTAACGGTAGGGTCCAATCTACCACACGGGGTGCACTGGGGGCGTGTCGGACTCGAATGGTGACCAGCCATTAATACCGACTAAACTCCATTGGGCTCCGCCATCATTCCTCCCAGGAACTACCTCTCGGTATTACTTCTGGGGGGATGGCTGTACTAAATGTACTCATTCACTCTCACTCACGCGATCATACATCCTGTATGAGGCTTACTTGGGTGCTCTCTCAATCACACTTTGATTCACTCTCAAACACTCCCACATGAGGCTGACTTTTGTGCTCACCTTTTACGTTCCATGCGAGGCTGACTTGTGTGCTCACCTTACTCATTCCTTGCTAGGCTTACTGTTGTGCTCGCCCTACCCATACATGTGAGGCTGACTTGGGTGCTCACCCTATCACCTGATTCACTCTCAATCGTGCCACTCTATTGTACCTTTGTCACTCCCTCTGGCATCCCATGTGGGACATTTTTCTTAGGCCCCACTTCTGACATACCATGCGAGGCTGACTTTTGTGCTCACCTTTTTCATTCCTTGCTAGGCTGACTTTTGTGCTAGCCTCTACCAACCTGTGAGGCTGACTTTTATGCTCACCCTTAACATGCAGTGTGAGACTGACTTGGATGCTCACCCTTTCACTCCTCTGCCACACCATGAGGCATCGATAGCTTAGTTCCAACATACTACGCTACGACCCTCCCGTCTTGGCATGAGGCAGTCCACTTATACGCCTATACACTCACTCTTCTGTCTTGCTTCGGGGTGGCTGGGTTTACCCCTTACGCGGTTGCCATTCGCTGCGCCAAACCTGCATCGGCATGAACAGACCATTCACTCTCTTTTTTGCGCTTGGCCTTTTTCGCTCCAGCTAACCAATCACTAGTTAGCCGTGCCCGTCGTCTGTTGCTCGGTTCGCCAGATTACCTGTAACCTACTGGCAATCTGGATGGTAGCAGCCGAGACTGCGTTCCACTTCTCCACCGATTGACACATCCGCTGAATAAGGGTATCAGGGGTTGTGTCCCAGCCACAGACTTCAAGCATTGCTCTTCTTTCGACGTCGAACCGATGACATACGAACAGTATGTGTTCGGCAGTTTCGTCTACACCTGGGCAGTCCGGGCAGACTGGGACCTCCGCGTGTCCGAACCTGTGGAGGTACTGACGGAAACAGCCATGGCCTGACAGGAATTGTGTCAGGTGGAAGTGAACTTCCCCATGGGGTCTTCCCACCCAGCTCGATATGCTAGGTATCAGCCGGTGGGTCCACCTACCTTTCGAGGAGTTGTCCCACTCACGCTGCCATCTGGCGACCGAGGTCACCCTGGTGCGCTCGCGGGCTCCCCTATTTCCACGTAGCTCAAAGCACTCCTCATCTTCCCGAATGACCAGCCCGACTGGCATCATGCTCGCTATCACGCAGGATGCATCGTGTGATACCGTGCGGTAGGCAGATATCACTCTGAGGCACATCACACGGTAGGTGCTCTCCAGTTTCTGTAGGTAACTGGTTACCCTCAGTGCTCTTGACCATGACGGGCCGCTGTACCTGAGGATAGATACGGCAACGCCTGCCAGTAACCTACGTCTACTGGCGCACACCTTTGAGCTGTTGGACATCATTCTCGATAGTGCCGCAACAGCAGTCGACGCTCTCTTGCACGTATAGTCGACATGGCTGCCGAAGGTCAGCTTGTCGTCTATAATGACTCCGAGAGACTTCAGACTTCGCTGTGAAGTGATCGCGACTTCTCCCACATGGATAACTGCAGGTTGTGCCGACTTGCGGTTGTTGACGATAACTACCTCCGTCTTATGATGAGCGAGCTCCAGGCCTCTCGCGCTCATCCATTCCTCCACCGTGCTAATCGCGTGTTCTGCGGTTAGTTCTACCTCAGGAATTGACTCCCCGTAGACCTCCAAGGTTACGTCGTCGGCAAAGCCGACGATCTTGACCCCAGGAGGGAACTTCAGTCTCAGAACCCCGTCATACATGAGGTTCCATAGCACCGGGCCTAGGATCGAGCCCTGCGGGACTCCGGCGGTAATCGGAACCCTTTTCTGACCGGCATCGGTCTCGTATAGCAGTACGCGGTTTTGGAAGTAACTTTCCAGGATCCGGTACAGACCCACCGGTAGGCTAAGCCGGTGTAACGAGAGCGCGATGGCATCCCAGCTTGCGCTGTTGAATGCGTTCTTCACGTCAAGTGTCACTAACGCACAGTATCGAATACCTCGCCTTTTTCGTTGGATCGCTATCTCGGCAGTATTTATCACTGAGTTGAGAGCGTCCACTGTGGACTTACCCTTCCGAAAGCCAAACTGGTTGCTTGACAGACCGTCCGTACCTTCCGCGTACGGGGTGAGCCTGTTGAGGATGATCCTCTCAAGCAGTTTGCCAGTCGTGTCTATCAGACAGATTGGTCTGTACGCCGATGGGTCGCCTGGCGGCTTCCCGGGCTTCGGCAACAGCACCAGTTTCTGCCTTTTCCATCTATCGGGGAAACGGCACTCGTCAAGGCATCTCTGCATAGCTAGCCTGAACATGTTCGGGTTCGCTATGATCGCTGCCTTGAGAGCGTTGTTCGGAACTCCATCCGGCCCTGGAGCTTTGTTCATTGCTAGGGATTTAGCCACTGCGAGTAGTTCTTCGTTCGTCACTGGAGCCACCATTTCGACCGTGCCCGCACTGTCTCGTAGTGCAGGTGGCCAGGGGCTTGTGGCTCGAGACGGGAAGAGTACTTCGATAATCGTTGCCAACCGGTCCGGAGACCGTTCTGGGGGTGAGAGCCCCTTTTGGTCTTGGCCATCACAATCCGGTAGGCGTCACCCCACGGATTCGCGTTGGTACTCTCACACAGGTTGTCGAAACACGCTCTCTTGCTGCTTTTAATAGCCTTGTTAAGGGCTAATTTCGCAGCTCGAAACACTTCACGGCGGTTCTCTCTTGCATCCTCGGTGCGAGCTCTTTGCATCCTACGTCTAGCTCTGAGACAGGCTGACCGTAGAGCTGCAATCTCGGCACTCCACCAGTATACCGGGCATCTACCGTTTCTTGGCAGTGTTTTTCTCGGCATAGTGGCGTCGCACGCGCGTGATAGAACAGCTACCAGCGCATCCCCGCTTAGACTGTCGGTGTTGGCCTCCAGTCCCAGGGCCGCGGTGAAAGCTTCGCTGTCGAAGTGATTGGACTTCCACCCGCGTACCTGACAGGGATCTCCCGCCCTCGGATGCTGCACACCATAGTTGATCTTAAAGCGGATTGCTAAATGATCACTATGGGTGTAGCCTTCGTCTACGCTCCATTCCATGCCTGGAGCCAGACTCGGGCTGGCAAAGGTCAAATCAATCCACGCCTCCACTCCGTTTCTACGGAATGTACTAGCGGAGCCATCATTAGCTAGCACAGTATCGAGTTTCGCAAACGCTTCCATTAGCGCTTGACCCCTGCTATTTGTACAGCGGCTGCCCCACTCCACTGCCCAAGCGTTGAAGTCTCCCGCTATTACTACCGGTTTCCGGCCCACGAGGTCCGACGAGAGCCTGTCGATCATCTGGTAGAACTGTTCTATTGGCCACCTTGGTGGGGCGTAGCAGCTGCAATAGAACACACCATTGATCTTGGCAATCGCCACACCCTCGGCGGAGGGGTGTATTACCTCTTGAACCGGGAATCTTCCCGTTGTACAGATTGCCACCATTCCAGACCCGTCCGACACCCAATTGCCGTTGCCGGCAGGGATGCTGTACGGGTCTGATAAGAGGGCGACATCTGTCCTCGACTCCGAGACCGACTGCCACAGCAGCTGTTGGGCTGCTGCACAATGGTTAAGATTTAGCTGTGTGACTCTCACGGCTTCTTCTTATTTAACTCGCCGAAGGGACACGAAGGTCCGCCCATAGCATGTTTATGGTCTTGCTTCTTAGAGGTGCAGATAAGGCACTTATATGCCTTAGTGCACCCCCGCTCTTTATGCCCCTCCTCGCCGCATCGACGACATAGCTTGCTCCTGTCTATGCCTTTGCATTCGTAAGCTTTATGGCCGGATTCTAGGCACCGATAGCACCTGTCCACTGAAGGCGGCTGGGGTATACTAATAGGGCATACCGACCAGCCGATCTTCAGCTTCCCTTTCTCGGTTACCTTTTTGGCATCCGCATTCAGTAGCCTGAGGTAGGCTACTTGGGTGCCAGAGGGTCCGTCCCTCAATCGCACAGAGGCCCGCTCGATTGTGACGCCGCATTGCTCCTTGACGGCTGCGACGACGTCTTCTGCGGTCGTGAACTCGTCCAAGTGCTTGCACTGGAGAGTTGTTTCCGCACCTAGCGACCTGATTTGGGCGCCCTCACCCAGGACCTCTTGGGCCAAGGCCTTATATACTGCACTTGATTGTGCGCCTCGCTTCAGCACCAGGAGCATCTCTCCCGTATTGGTGCGTCTTACGCTACGCACATCCTGCCCAAGGGCCGAGAGACTTTCGGCCGCCTTCATCGATTTAAAGACATCGGCGTATTTGTCCTTGTCGGTTTTTAACCACAAGGCTTCGCCTCTGTACTTGGCCTTCCTCGCAGGCCGCGGTACCTCCGGTTTCGGTGCCGGCTTTTTCTTGGTAACCAGCGTCCAGGGGTTTGAGCCCCCCTGCCCCGGTCGTGCCGGGTTGCTGGTACCATCGCTCTCCACCGCGAGGTCACTCTCGCCCTCGCTTACCTCGCCCAAACGGCGTTTGACCTTGACGGTTGCACGCCGAGTGGTGTCGGTTTTGGCTCCCTCGCCTGGCGACTTCCTAGGGCGCTTCGCGTTCGATGCCGTCTTGCGATTGCCCTTTCCTTTTCCCTTCGAGGGGAACTCGGTCGCCGCTCCGATCGACGTGGCTGCTCCGTAGAAGGTAAAGGCCTGTCTGTGAACCTCTATCGACCTTCTCTCTTTCCTCCCTATTGGAGACCACTGTCTGGGTTTCTCTGTCGGGCCTCTCCCGACATTCCACCCTCTTAACATAGGCCTGCTGTTCCTGTCTTGCGACACGAACAGCTTTCCGGAGCTCCAGGAGGCTCAACTTCAACTCCTTGGCTATATTCTGCTTTGCGCTAGCGAAATCGATTATTGAATCGAGTTGCTTCGCTACTTTGCGCATCGCAGATAGTGGCCCCTCCGGTGCACTGGTAGGGCTATTTCCTACCGCTGCTGGGGGGTCACTAGTGCTTTCAGATGCAGCACTCATCGCTCCACTACTCTTGGCGAAGGGGTTTGGCACCTCCGTTTGTTTAGTATATTTATTTTTGCTCTCCATATCAAATCCCACGAGTCGCGCGAGAAATAAATGTCCGCCACGCCAGAGCTCCGCATTAGCGTGGTAAGGGACGCTTACTGTGGGGGTTGCTCAGGTACCCCACAGGCTCCGTTAACGATCGAGCATCTTTTTCACCCCCTCGATCACTCATCCCTCGGTACGGGTCGCTTCACGCCTTGGAATTGGGGTTATGCCCTACCTTGCTTTACGTGGTGATCTCGGCCCGGATCATCACAACCATCCTCCTTTACCAGTGCTTTGGACCTGTAGCTCTGGTTCTCAATAGTTCCATGTACGTATGTTATTACAGACATGCTACTATTGAGATCCGTCATTCGCTAGCGGATGTGTGTGTATGTGTGTGTGTGTGTGTATGTATGTGCGTATGTGTCAAATAATGTCACTCATTTTTCTCAGAGATGGCTGGACCGATTTGCCCAAACTTAGTCTCAAATGAAAGGTGCAACCTTCCCATCGGCTGCTATTGAATTTTGGATCGATCGGAATTCTGGTTCCGGAATTACGGGTTTCAGAGTGCGACCACACAGAAATTTCTCAAATAAACTGTAGGAAAAATTAAAAATAGAATTTTTATTTTTGATGCTAAATGTGTTCAAGGTGCATGAAAAGTCGAGATTTAATGCAAACTCGAAAAAAAATTTGTCGACGATTCACTTTTTTGGATTTTGGCACATTTTTGCCTTTCTCATATAGAAAGGTTATGCAATCACTCTGAAAAACGTTATATCCCATTCGACTCAGTTCGTCGAGATCGGAAAAAGTCTGTATGTGTGTGTATTTTTTTTTTTTTAGAGAGCAGTAAAAAAAATTTCAGAAAAACCCTGAGTGAGGAAAAATGTATAAAAACCCCATTGTCAGGGAACGGGTTTGGGCTGCCATCACCCGACCCGCTAAAAACCACTGCTCTTGCCCAGAACCTGATTCCTCTCCGGCACTACCTTACGGCATTACTTCGGGGAGGGGTTTTTATGTGCATAGCACACACTCTAATTCAACTACCTACTAGTTCGTTTCTTCCTAGGGTTACAGCCCCACTCCTCTACACACCACCAATTCTCTACCATCCACACAGACTGGCAAGCTCTGCATGGCAGTCGGAAAGCTGGCTGTGAGTCGAGGCTTAGTACTCCTCCCCTACGAGTACAGTCTGAGCGGCAAACTTCTGACTGTCTAATTCACCGAGCCCTTCGGCTCGCTTGTGCCGGTTAGCACCGCAACTCCCTTCTCGCACCATTCAACGCCGTTTACTCTTTGAGCACCAGACTTGTTCGCGAACTACTCGGTCTAGTCCCCGACGATGGACCTAGCCTACTCCGATGGAGAATTCACCGGCGAGAGAAGTTCTCCCGAAACCGAGCCAACCAACCAGATGTCGAGGTCAGTTCGGCGATTCCGGTGGAGCAGAGCGTCCGGTTCGCTGATGCCCCGACGACCTGCGACTGGTGGTATTTCGCCGCGGTCTACTCAGTCTAGTCCCCGGCGGTGGATCTAGCTTACGCCGACGGAGAGTTCCGCGGCGAAGGAGGCTCCCCCGGTACCGATTCTTCTTTTGTTTTAGCACCACAATTTCATGAGCCCTTTGGCTTCCTCTCGTTCCGTTTCGCCCGATCTACTCGATCTAGTCCCCGGCGGTGGATCTAGCCTACTCAACGGGCCATGCAGTAGGTGCTGAGGTCTATCCGGCGATTCCGGTTGGAGCGTATCTTCCGGTTTACCGGCGCCCCAACGACCCACTGCTAGTTCTGCGACGCGGTCTACTCGGTCCAATCCCCGACGGTGGATATAGCCTACTCACGAGCTACCCGGAAGGATGTCGAGGTCGGTTCAGCGATTCCGGTGAAGCTTGACGTCCGGTTCCCAGGCGCCCCGACGACCCAACTCGGTGCTACATCACGCACTACTCAACTGGTCCCCGGCGGTGGACCTAGTCTACACAGTTGGAGAGTTCCCCGGCGGCGGAATTTCTCTCGAAACCCGATTTGCGGTTTCTTGTTGGTCTCTACGCCACTTCCTCTGCAACTCGGAGAGTATGCTCGAGACCACTCTGTTGACAGCGTCCCAGGTATGTTCGTCACGGTACATCTCTTCGACGATATTGTCCACTGTCATACCAGGTATAACCCTACGAACTTCTTCGAATCTAGGGCATTCGAAGACCACGTGTTCCGGTGTCTCCTGCACGGTCGCACAACCCGGGCAAAGGGGTGACGAAGCATGTCCAAACCGATGCAAGTACTTCCGGAAGCATCCGTGCCCGGACAAAAACTGCGTCAAATGGAAGTTCACCTCTCCATGCTTCCTATGTACCCAGGCCGATACATTTGGGATGAGTCGGTGGGTCCACCTTCCTTTCTCCGCGTTGTCCCACTCCTGTTGCCATTTAGCCAACGAGTCCGCTCGAACCTGTCTCCTAGCGTTACGTGCATTTCTCCGCTGATAGCATTCCACGTCCTCCGCCAGGGTAATGCAAATGGGGATCATCCCGGCGATAACGCATACTGCCTCCGACGATATTGTTCTGTAGGCACTCGCGACTCGTACGGCCATCAGTCGGAATGTCCTGTTTAGCTTTTCACGGTTCCGCTTGGTTTTCAGCGCAGCACTCCAGGCAGGAACCCCATATCGGAGTATCGATGACGAAACAGTAGATAGCAGACGTCTCGTGCTACTTCTCGGACCGCCGACGTTTGGCATGATTCTCGCTATTGGGTTCGTTGCCTTCGCCGACTTTTCATAGGCGTAATCAACGTGGTTGTTGAAGCTCAACCGGTCGTCGATTATAACTCCCAATTGCTTCAATGCACGTTTCGATGCAATCACGTGCCCTCCGACGTCGATCTGCATCCGTTGGACCGATCTGCAGTTACTGACCAACATCACCTCCGTCTTGTGGTGAGCTATTTGCAGCTTGACCCCGCTCATCCAGCTCTCGATCGCGTCTATTGTCTCCGTCACCGACACCTCCACTTCTTCAAGTGTCTCACCCATCACCGTTAGTGACACGTCGTCCGCGAAACCTACGATTTTCACTTTCCTAGGCAGCTGCAGCGTTAAGACGTACATCCCGTTCCAAAGGGTTGAACCGAGAATGGAGCCCTGAGGAACACCCGCTGTGACACGCAATGACTTCTGTCCTTCGCTCGTCTCGTACAGTAGCACTCTGCTCTGAAAGTAGCTCTTCAGGATCTGGCACAGATAGTCGGGAACCCTCATTCTATGCAGCGATGGCTTCCCAGCTGGCACTGTTGAACGCGTTCTTCACATCTATCGTGACCACAGCGCAGTATCGATCTCCTCTTCGCTTCTGTTTAGATGACTTCTCGTCACTCTCGAGCACTATCCGAATTGCATCCACTGTCGATGCTCCTTTGCGGAAACCAAACTGCATCTTGGACAGTCCGCGCTCACCTTCCGTGAATTTCGTCAACCTGTTAAGAATGATCCTTTCCAGGAGTTTTCCGAGTGTATCCAGCAGGCATATGGGTCTGTACGAGGTCGGGTCGCCAAGTGGCTTCCCTGGCTTCGGCAGCAACACCAGCTTTTGGACCTTCCACATTTCGGGGAAGTTGCCTTCATTTAGGCACTTCTGCATCGCTATCCTGAACATGTCCGGATATGCCAGGATCGCAGCTTTCAGTACCACGTTTGGTATTCCATCTGGACCAGGGGCTTTCTTTGGTTTTAGGCGCTTCGATGCTTCTACTAGCTCGTCGTTAGTCACTTGCCGATCCGTGTTTGTTCCTTCTTCCTCGCCGTGCGGTGACGGTGGCCATATAGTTCGATTGTGCTTCGGGAAAAGACCCTCGACGATTATCTTCAGCTTGCTCGGACACATTTCGGCTGGCGTCGTCGGACCCTTCATTTTCGCCATCACGACTCGATATGCGTCACCCCAGGGATTGGCGTCTACTTCTCGGCATAGCTCCTTGTGGCACTCTGACTTACTAAGTCTGATCTCCCGTTTTAGAGCGGCCCTAGCTTCCCGAAACGATGCCTTATGCTCTTCTCTATCTGGTTCCGACCTGCATGTGTGTGTATGTGTGTGTATGTGTGTGTATGTATGTGCGTATATGTCAAATAATGTCACTCATTTTTCTCAGAGATGGCTGGACCGATTTGCCGAAACTTAGTCTCAAATGAAAGGTGCAACCTTCCCATCGGCTGCTATTGAATTTTGAATCGATCGGAATTCTGGTTCCGGAATTACGGGTTTCAGAGTGCGGCCACACAGAAATTTCTCATATAAACTATAGGAAAAATTAAAAATAGAATTTTTATTTTTGATGCTAAATGTGTTCAAGGTGCATGAAAAGTCGAGATTTGATGCAAACTCGAAAAAAAATTTGACGACGATTCACTTTTTTGGATTTTGGTACATTTTTGCCTTTCTCATATAGAAAGGTTATGCAATCACTCTGAAAAACGTCAACCTAATCCCGGCCCGGAGGGCCGAGTGTCACATCCCATTCGACTCAGTTCGTCGAGATCGGAAAAAGTCTGTATGTGTGTGTATGTGTGTATGTATGTGTGTGTGTTTTTTTTACAATGGAGAAGACCTTTATGTCCTAGCCCAGTACACGTGCTATTGGTAGGGTCCAATCTACCGCACGGGGTGCACTGGGGGCGTGTCGGACTCGAATGGTGACCAGCCATTAATACCGACTAAACTCCATTGGGCTCCGCCATCATTCCTCCCAGGAACTACCTCTCGGTGTTACTTCTGGGGGATGGCTGTACTAAATGTACTCATTCACTCTCACTCACGCGTTCATACATCCTGTATGAGGCTTACTTGGGTGCTCTCTCAATCGCACTTTGATTCACTCTCAAACACTCCCACATGAGGCTGACTTTTGTGCTCACCTTTTACGTTCCATGCGAGGCTGACTTGTGTGCTCACCTTACTCATTCCTTGCTAGGCTTACTTTTGTGCTCGCCCTACCCATACCATGCGAGGCTGACTTGGGTGCTCACCCTATCACCTGATTCACTCTCAATCGTGCCACTCTATTGTACCTTTGTCACTCCCTCTGGCATCCCATGTGGGACATTTTTCTTAGGCCCCACTTCTGACATACCATGCGAGGCTGACTTGTGTGCTCATCTTTTTCATTCCTTGCTAGGCTGACTTTTATTCTAGCCTCTACCAACCTGTGAGGCTGACTTTTATGCTCACCCTTAACATGCAGTGTGAGACTGACTTGGATGCTCACCCTTTCACTCCTCTGCCACGCCATGAGGCATCGATAGCTTAGTTCCAACATACTACGCTACGACCCTCTCGTCTTGGCATAAGGCAGTCCACTTATACGCCTATACACTCACTCTTCTGTCTTGCTTCGGGGTGGCTGGGTTTACCCCTTACACGGTTGCCATTCGCTGCGCCAACCTGCCTCGGCATGAACAGACCATTCACTCTCTTTTTTGCGCTTGGCCTTTTTCGCTCCAGCTAACCAATCACTAGTTAGCCGTGCTTGCCGTCTGTTGCTCGGTTCGCCAGATTACCTGTAGCCTACTGGCAATCTGGATGGTAGCAGCCGAGACTGCGTTCCACTTCTCCACCGTTTGACACATCCGCTGAATAAGGGTATCCGGGGTTGTGTCCCAGCCACAGACGTCAAGCATTGCTCTTCTTTCGACGTCGAACCGATGACATACGAACAGTATGTGTTCGGCAGTTTCATCTACACCTGGGCAGTCCGGGCAGACTGGGACCTCCGCGTGCCCGAACCTGTGGAGGTACTGACGGAAACAGCCATGGCCTGACAGGAATTGTGTCAGGTGGAAGTGAACTTCCCCATGGGGTCTTCCCACCCAGCTCGATATGCTAGGTATCAGCCGGTGGGTCCACCTACCTTTCGAGGAGTTGTCCCACCCGAGGTCACCCTGGTGCGCTCGCGGGCTCCCCTATTTCCACGTAGCTCAAAGCACTCCTCATCTTCCCGAATGACCAGCCCGACTGGCATCATGCTCGCTATCACGCAGGATGTATCGTGTGATACCGTGCGGTAGGCAGATATCACTCTGAGGCACATCACGCGGTAGGTGCTCTCCAGTTTCTGTAGGTAACTGGTTACCCTCAGTGCTCTTGACCATGACGGGCCGCCGTACCTGAGGATAGATACGGCAACGCCTGCCAGTAACCTACGTCTACTGGCGCACACCTTTGAGCTGTTGGACATCATTCTCGATAGTGCCGCAACAGCAGTCGACGCTCTCTTGCACGTATAGTCGACATGGCTGCCGAAGGTCAGCTTGTCGTCTATAATGACTCCGAGAGACTTCAGACTTCGTTGTGAAGTGATCGCGACTTCTCCCACATGGATAACTGCATGTTGTGCCGACTTGCGGTTGTTGACGATAACTACCTCCGTCTTATGATGTCTTATGTCTTATGAGCGAGCTCCAGGCCTCTCGCGCTCATCCATTCCTCCACCGTGCTAATCGCGTGTTCTGCGGTTAGTTCTACCTCAGGAATTGACTCCCCATAGACCTCCAAGGTTACGTCGTCGGCAAAGCCGACGATCTTGACCCCAGGAGGGAACTTCAGTCTCAGAACCCCGTCATACATGAGGTTCCATAGCACCGGGCCTAGGATCGAGCCCTGCGGGACTCCGGCGGTAATCGGAACCCTTTTCTGACCGGCATCGGTCTCGTATAGCAGTACGCGGTTTTGGAAGTAACTTTCCAGGATCCGGTACAGACCCACCGGTAGTCTAAGCCTGTGTAACGAGAGCGCGATGGCATCCCAGCTTGCGCTGTTGAATGCGTTCTTCACGTCAAGTGTCACTAACGCACAGTATCGAATACCTCGCCTTTTTCGTTGGATCGCTATCTCGGCAGTATTTATCACTGAGTTGAGAGCGTCCACTGTGGACTTACCCTTCCGAAAGCCAAACTGGTTGCTTGACAGACCGTCCGTACCTTCCGCGTACGGGGTGAGCCTGTTGAGGATGATCCTCTCAAGCAGTTTGCCAATCGTGTCTATCAGACAGATTGGTCTGTACGCCGATGGGTCGCCTGGCGGCTTCCCGGGCTTCGGCAACAGCACCAGTTTCTGCCTTTTCCATCTATCGGGGAAACGGCACTCGTCAAGGCATCTCTGCATAGCTAGCCTGAACATATTCGGGTTCGCTATGATCGCTGCCTTGAGAGCGTTGTTTGGAACTCCATCCGGCCCTGGAGCTTTGTTCATTGCTAGGGATTTAGCCACTGCGAGTAGTTCTTCATTCGTCACTGGAGCCACCATTTCGACCGTGCCCGCACTGTCTCGTAGTGCAGGTAGCCAGGGGCTTGTGGCTCGAGACGGGAAGAGTACTTCGATAATCGTTGCCAACCGGTCCGGAGACCGCTCTGGAGGTGAGGAGCCCCCTTTGGTCTTGACCATCACAATCCGGTAGGCGTCACCCCACGGATTCGCGTTGGTACTCTCACACAGGTTGTCGAAACACGCTCTCTTGCTGCTTTTAATAGCCTTGTTAAGGGCTAATTTCGCAGCTCGAAACACTTCACTGCGATTCTCTCTTGCATCCTCGGTGCGAGCTCTTTGCATCCTACGTCTAGCTCTGAGGCAGGCTGACCGTAGAGCTGCAATCTCGGCACTCCACCAGTATACCGGGCATCTACCGTTTCTTGGCAGTGTTTTTCTCGGCATAGTGGCGTCGCACGCGCGTGATAGAACAGCTACCAGCGCATCCCCGCTTAGACTGTCGGTGTTGGCCTCCAGTCCCAGGGCCGCGGTGAAAGCTTCGCTGTCGAAGTGATTGGACTTCCACCCGCGTACCTGACAGGGATCTCCCGCCCTCGGATGCTGCACACCATAGTTGATCTTAAAGCGGATTGCTAAATGATCACTATGGGTGTAGCCTTCGTCTACCCTCCATTCCATGCCTGGAGCCAGACTCGGGCTGGCAAAGGTCACATCAATCCACGCCTCCACTCCGTTTCTACGGAATGTACTAGCGGAGCCATCATTAGCTAGCACAGTATCGAGTTTCGCAAACGCTTCCATTAGCGCTTGACCCCTGCTATTTGTACAGCGGCTGCCCCACTCCACTGCCCAAGCGTTGAAGTCTCCCGCTATTACTACCGGTTTCCGGCCCACGAGGTCCGACGAGAGCCTGTCGATCATCTGGTAGAACTGTTCTATTGGCCACCTTGGTGGGGCGTAGCAGCTGCAATAGAACACACCATTGATCTTGGCAATCGCCACACCCTCGGCGGAGGGGTGTATTACCTCTTGAACCGGGAATCTTCCCGTTGTACAGATTGCCACCATTCCAGACCCGTCCGACACCCAATTGCCGTTGCCGGCAGGGATGCTGTACGGGTCTGATAAGAGGGCGACATCTGTCCTCGACTCCGAGACCGACTGCCACAGCAGCTGTTGGGCTGCTGCACAATGGTTAAGATTTAGCTGTGTGACTCTCACGGCTTCTTCTTATTTAACTCGCCGAAGGGACACGAAGGTCCGCCCATAGCATGTTTATGGGCTTGCTTCTTAGAGGTGCAGATAAGGCACTTATATGCCTTAGTGCACCCCCGCTCTTTATGCCCCTCCTCGCCGCATCGACGACATAGCTTGCTCCTGTCTATGCCTTTGCATTCGTAAGCTTTATGGCCGGATTCTAGGCACCGATAGCACCTGTCCACTGAAGGCGGCTGGGGTATACTAATAGGGCATACCGACCAGCCGATCTTCAGCTTCCCTTTCTCGGTTACCTTTTTGGCATCCGCATTCAGTAGCCTGAGGTAGGCTACTTGGGTGCCAGAGGGTCCGTCCCTCAATCGCACAGAGGCCCGCTCGATTGTGACGCCGCATTGCTCCTTGACGGCTGCGACGACGTCTTCTGCGGTCGTGAACTCGTCCAAGTGCTTGCACTGGAGAGTTGTTTCCGCACCTAGCGACCTGATGGGCGCCCTCACCCAGGACCTCTTGGGCCAAGGCCTTATATACTGCACTTGATTGTGCGCCTCGCTTCAGCACCAGGAGCATCTCTCCCGTATTGGTGCGTCTTACGCTACGCACATCCTGCCCAAGGGCCGAGAGACTTTCGGCCGCCTTCATCGATTTAAGGACATCGGCGTATTTGTCCTTGTCGGTTTTTAACCACAAGGCTTCGCCTCTGTCCTTGGCCTTCCTCGCAGGCCGCGGTACCTCCGGTTTCGGTGCCGGCTTTTTCTTGGTAACCAGCGTCCAGGGGTTTGAGCCCCCCTGCCCCGGTCGTGCCGGGTTGCTGGTACCATCGCTCTCCACAGCGAGGTCACTCTCGCCCTCGCTTACCTCACCCAGGCGGCGTTTGACCTTGACGGTTGCACGCCGAGTGGTGTCGGTTTTGGCACCCTCTCCTGGCGACTTCCTAGGGCGCTTCGCATTCGATGCCGTCTTGCGATTGCCCTTTCCTTTTCCCTTCGAGGGGAACTCGGTCGCCGCTCCGATCGACGTGGCTGCTCCGTAGAAGGTAAAGGCCACTGTCTGTGAACCTCTATTGACCTTCTCTCTTTCCTCCCTATTGGAGGCCACTGTCTGGGTTTCTCTGTCGGGCCTCTCCCGACATTCCACCCTCTCAACATATGCCTGCTGTTCCTGTCTTGCGACACGAACAGCTTTCCGGAGCTCCAGAAGGCTCAACTTCAACTCCTTGGCTATGTTCTGCTTTGCGCTAGCGAAGTCGATTATAGCATCGAGTTGCTTCGCTACTTTGCGCATCGCAGCTATTGGCCCCTCCGATGCATTGGTAGGGGTATTGCCTACCGCTGCTGGGGGGTCACTGGTGCTTTCGAGTGCAGCACTCATCGTTCCACTACTCTCCCCACGGGGGGGGGGAGACCTCGCCAAACCACCTCTTGCGAAGGGGTTTGGCACCTCCGTCTGTTTATTTTTATTTTTATTTGCCTCCATGTATAGTCCCACGAGTAGCGCGAGAAATATATGTCCGCCACGCCAGAGCTCCGCATTAGCGTGGTAAGGGACGCTTACTGTGGGGGTTGCCCAGGTACCCCACAGGCTCCGTTAACGATCGAGCATCTTTTTCACCCCCTCGATCACTCATCCCTCGGCACGGGTCGCTTCACGCCTTGGAATTGGGGTTATGCCCTACCTTGCTTTACGTGATGATCTCGGCCCGGATCATCACAACCATCCTCCTTTACCAGGGCTTTGGACCTGTAGCTCTGGATCTCAATAGTTCCATGTACGTATGTTATTACAGACATGCTACTATTGGGATCCGTCATTCGCTAGCGGAGTTTTCCATTAGCGCTTGACCCCTGCTATTTGTACAGCGGCTGCCCCACTCCACTGCCCAAGCGTTAAAGTCTCCCGCCATTACTACCGGTTTCCGGCCCACTAGGTCCGACGAGAGCCTGTCGATCATCTGGTAGAACTGTTCTATTGGGCACCTTGGTGGGGCGTAGCAGCTGCAATAGAACACACCATTGATCTTGGCAATCGCCACACCCTCGGCGGAGGGGTGTATTACCTCTTGAACCGGGAATCTTCCCGTTGTACAGATTGCCACCATTCCAGACCCGTCCGACACCCAATTGCCGTTGCCGGCAGGGATGCTGTACGGGTCTGATAAGAGGGCGACATCTGTCCTCGACTCCGAGACCGACTGCCACAGCAGCTGTTGGGCTGCTGCACAATGGTTAAGATTTAGCTGTGTGACTTTCACGGCTTCTTCTTATTTAACTCGCCGAAGGGACACGAAGGTCCGCCCATAGCATGTTTATGGGCTTGCTTCTTAGCGGTGCAGATAAGGCATTTATATGCCTTAGTGCACCCCCGCTCTTTATGTCCCTCCTCGCCGCAGCGACGACATAGTTTGCTTCTATCTATGCCTTTGCATTCGTATGCTTTGTGGCCGGACTCCAGGCACCGATAGCACCTATCCACTGAAGGCGGCTGGGGTATACTAATAGGGCATACCAACCAGCCGATCTTCAGCTTCCCTTTCTCGGTTACCTTTTTGGCATCCGCATTCAGTAGCCTGAGGTAGGCTACTTGGGTGCCAGAGGGTCCACCTCTCAATCGCACAGAGGCCCGCTCGATTGTGACGTCGCAGTGCTCCTTAACGGCTGCGACGACATCTTCTGCGGTCGTGAACTCGTCCAAGTACTTGCACTGGAGAGTTGTTTCCGCACCTAGCGACCTGATGGGCGCCCTCACCAAGGACCTCTTGGGCCAAGGCCTTGTATACTGCACTTGATTGTGCGCCTCGCTTCAGCACCATAAGCATCTCTCCCGTGTTGGTGCGTCTTACGCTACGCACATCCTGCCCAAGGGCCGAGAGGCTTTCGGCCGCCTTCATCGATTTAAGGACATCGGCGTATTTGTCCTTGTCGGTTTTTAACCACAAGGCTTCGCCTCTGTCCTTGGCCTTCTTCGCAGGCCGCGGTACCTCCGGTTTCGGTGCCGGCTTTTTCTTGGTGACCAGCGTCCAGGAGTTTGAGCCCCCCTGCCCCGGTCGTGCCGGGTTGCTGGTACCATCGCTCTCCACCGCGAGGTCACTCTCGCCCTCGCTTACCTCGCCCAAACGGCGTTTGACCTTGACGGTTGCACGCCGAGTGGTGTCGGTTTTGGCTCCCTCGCCTGGCGACTTCCTAGGGCGCTTCGCGTTCGATGCCGTCTTGCGATTGCCCTTTCCTTTTCCCTTCGAGGGGAACTCGGTCGCCGCTCCGATCGACGTGGCTGCTCCGTAGAAGGTAAAGGCCTGTCTGTGAACCTCTATCGACCTTCTCTCTTTCCTCCCTATTGGAGACCACTGTCTGGGTTTCTCTGTCGGGCCTCTCCCGACATTCCACCCTCTTAACATAGGCCTGCTGTTCCTGTCTTGCGACACGAACAGCTTTCCGGAGCTCCAGGAGGCTCAACTTCAACTCCTTGGCTATATTCTGCTTTGCGCTAGCGAAATCGATTATTGAATCGAGTTGCTTCGCTACTTTGCGCATCGCAGATAGTGGCCCCTCCGGTGCACTGGTAGGGCTATTTCCTACCGCTGCTGGGGGGTCACTAGTGCTTTCAGATGCAGCACTCATCGCTCCACTACTCTTGGCGAAGGGGTTTGGCACCTCCGTTTGTTTAGTATATTTATTTTTGCTCTCCATATCAAATCCCACGAGTCGCGCGAGAAATAAATGTCCGCCACGCCAGAGCTCCGCATTAGCGTGATAAGGGACGCTTACTGTGGGGGTTGCTCAGGTACCCCACAGGCTCCGTTAACGATCGAGCATCTTTTTCACCCCCTCGATCACTCATCCCTCGGTACGGGTCGCTTCACGCCTTGGAATTGGGGTTATGCCCTACCTTGCTTTACGTGGTGATCTCGGCCCGGATCATCACAACCATCCTCCTTTACCAGTGCTTTGGACCTGTAGCTCTGGTTCTCAATAGTTCCATGTACGTATGTTATTACAGACATGGTACTATTGAGATCCGTCATTCGCTAGCGGATGTGTGTGTATGTGTGTGTGTGTGTGTATGTATGCGCGTATGTGTCAAATAATGTCACTCATTTTTCTCAGAGATGGCTGGACCGATTTGCCCAAACTTAGTCTCAAATGAAAGGTGCAACCTTCCCATCGGCTGCTATTGAATTTTGGATCGATCGGAATTCTGGTTCCGGAATTACGGGTTTCAGAGTGCGGCCACACAGAAATTTCTCATATAAACTGTAGGAAAAATTAAAAATAGAATTTTTATTTTTGATGCTAAATGTGTTCAAGGTGCATGAAAAGTCGAGATTTAATGAAAACTCGAAAAAAAATTTGTCGACGATTCACTTTTTTGGATTTTGGCACATTTTTGCCTTTCTCATATAGAAAGGTTATGCAATCACTCTGAAAAACGTTATATCCCATTCGACTCAGTTCGTCGAGATCGGAAAAAGTCTGTATGTGTGTGTATTTTTTTTTTTAGAGAGCAGTAAAAAAATTTCAGAAAAACCCTGAGTGAGGAAAAATGTATAAAAACCCCATTGTCAGGGAACGGGTTTGGGCTGCCATCACCCGACCCGCTAAAAACCACTGCTCTTGCCCAGAACCTGATTCCTCTCCGGCACTACCTTACGGCATTACTTCGGGGAGGGGTTTTTATGTGCATAGCACACACTCTAATTCAACTACCTACTAGTTCGTTTCTTCCTAGGGTTACAGCCCCACTCCTCTACACACCACCAATTCTCTACCATCCACACAGACTGGCAAGCTCTGCATGGCAGTCGGAAAGCTGGCTGTGAGTCGAGGCTTAGTACTCCTCCCCTACGAGTACAGTCTGAGCGGCAAACTTCTGACTGTCTAATTCACCGAGCCCTTCGGCTCGCTTGTGCCGGTTAGCACCGCAACTCCCTTCTCGCACCATTCAACGCCGTTTACTCTTTGAGCACCAGACTTGTTCGCGAACTACTCGGTCTAGTCCCCGACGATGGACCTAGCCTACTCCGATGGAGAATTCACCGGCGAGAGAAGTTCTCCCGAAACCGAGCCAACCAACCAGATGTCGAGGTCAGTTCGGCGATTCCGGTGGAGCAGAGCGTCCGGTTCGCTGATGCCCCGACGACCTGCGACTGGTGGTATTTCGCCGCGGTCTACTCAGTCTAGTCCCCGGCGGTGGATCTAGCTTACGCCGACGGAGAGTTCCGCGGCGAAGGAGGCTCCCCCGGTACCGATTCTTCTTTTGTTTTAGCACCACAATTTCATGAGCCCTTTGGCTTCCTCTCGTTCCGTTTCGCCCGATCTACTCGATCTAGTCCCCGGCGGTGGATCTAGCCTACTCAACGGGCCATGCAGTAGGTGCTGAGGTCTATCCGGCGATTCCGGTTGGAGCGTATCTTCCGGTTTACCGGCGCCCCAACGACCCACTGCTAGTTCTGCGACGCGGTCTACTCGGTCCAATCCCCGACGGTGGATATAGCCTACTCACGAGCTACCCGGAAGGATGTCGAGGTCGGTTCAGCGATTCCGGTGAAGCTTGACGTCCGGTTCCCAGGCGCCCCGACGACCCAACTCGGTGCTACATCACGCACTACTCAACTGGTCCCCGGCGGTGGACCTAGTCTACACAGTTGGAGAGTTCCCCGGCGGCGGAATTTCTCTCGAAACCCGATTTGCGGTTTCTTGTTGGTCTCTACGCCACTTCCTCTGCAACTCGGAGAGTATGCTCGAGACCACTCTGTTGACAGCGTCCCAGGTATGTTCGTCACGGTACATCTCTTCGACGATATTGTCCACTGTCATACCAGGTATAACCCTACGAACTTCTTCGAATCTAGGGCATTCGAAGACCACATGTTCCGGTGTCTCCTGCACGGTCGCACAACCCGGGCAAAGGGGTGACGAAGCATGTCCAAACCGATGCAAGTACTTCCGGAAGCATCCGTGCCCGGACAAAAACTGCGTCAAATGGAAGTTCACCTCTCCATGCTTCCTATGTACCCAGGCCGATACATTTGGGATGAGTCGGTGGGTCCACCTTCCTTTCTCCGCGTTGTCCCACTCCTGTTGCCATTTAGCCAACGAGTCCGCTCGAACCTGTCTCCTAGCGTTACGTGCATTTCTCCGCTGATAGCATTCCACGTCCTCCGCCAGGGTAATGCAAATGGGGATCATCCCGGCGATAACGCATACTGCCTCCGACGATATTGTTCTGTAGGCACTCGCGACTCGTACGGCCATCAGTCGGAATGTCCTGTTTAGCTTTTCACGGTTCCGCTTGGTTTTCAGCGCAGCACTCCAGGCAGGAACCCCATATCGGAGTATCGATGACGAAACAGTAGATAGCAGACGTCTCGTGCTACTTCTCGGACCGCCGACGTTTGGCATGATTCTCGCTATTGGGTTCGTTGCCTTCGCCGACTTTTCATAGGCGTAATCAACGTGGTTGTTGAAACTCAACCGGTCGTCGATTATAACTCCCAATTGCTTCAATGCACGTTTCGATGCAATCACGTGCCCTCCGACGTCGATCTGCATCCGTTGGACCGATCTGCAGTTACTGACCAACATCACCTCCGTCTTGTGGTGAGCTATTTGCAGCTTGACCCCGCTCATCCAGCTCTCGATCGCGTCTATTGTCTCCGTCACCGACACCTCCACTTCTTCAAGTGTCTCACCCATCACCGTTAGTGACACGTCGTCCGCGAAACCTACGATTTTCACTTTCCTAGGCAGCTGCAGCGTTAAGACGTACATCCCGTTCCAAAGGGTTGAACCGAGAATGGAGCCCTGAGGAACGCCCGCTGTGACACGCAATGACTTCTGTCCTTCGCTCGTCTCGTACAGTAGCACTCTGCTCTGAAAGTAGCTCTTCAGGATCTGGCACAGATAGTCGGGAACCCTCATTCTATGCAGCGATGGCTTCCCAGCTGGCACTGTTGAACGCGTTCTTCACATCTATCGTGACCACAGCGCAGTATCGATCTCCTCTTCGCTTCTGTTTAGATGACTTCTCGTCACTCTCGAGCACTATCTGAATTGCATCCACTGTCGATGCTCCTTTGCGGAAACCAAACTGCATCTTGGACAGTCCGCGCTCACCTTCCGTGAATTTCGTCAACCTGTTAAGAATGATCCTTTCCAGGAGTTTTCCGAGTGTATCCAGCAGGCATATGGGTCTGTACGAGGTCGGGTCGCCAAGTGGCTTCCCTGGCTTCGGCAGCAACACCAGCTTTTGGACCTTCCACATTTCGGGGAAGTTGCCTTCATTTAGGCACTTCTGCATCGCTATCCTGAACATGTCCGGATATGCCAGGATCGCAGCTTTCAGTACCACGTTTGGTATTCCATCTGGACCAGGGGCTTTCTTTGGTTTTAGGCGCTTCGATGCTTCTACTAGCTCGTCGTTAGTCACTTGCCGATCCGTGTTTGTTCCTTCTTCCTCGCCGTGCGGTGACGGTGGCCATATAGTTCGATTGTGCTTCGGGAAAAGACCCTCGACGATTATCTTCAGCTTGCTCGGACACATTTCGGCTGGCGTCGTCGGACCCTTCATTTTCGCCATCACGACTCGATATGCGTCACCCCAGGGATTGGCGTCTACTTCTCGGCATAGCTCCTTGTGGCACTCTGACTTACTAAGTCTGATCTCCCGTTTTAGAGCGGCCCTAGCTTCCCGAAACGATGCCTTATGCTCTTCTCTATCTGGTTCCGACCTGCATGTGTGTGTATGTGTGTGTATGTGTGTGTATGTATGTGCGTATATGTCAAATAATGTCACTCATTTTTCTCAGAGATGGCTGGACCTATTTGCCGAAACTTAGTCTCAAATGAAAGGTGCAACCTTCCCATCGGCTGCTATTGAATTTTGGATCGATCGGAATTCTGGTTCCGGAATTACGGGTTTCAGAGTGCGGCCACACAGAAATTTCTCATATAAACTATAGGAAAAATTAAAAATAGAATTTTTATTTTTGATGCTAAATGTGTTCAAGGTGCATGAAAAGTCGAGATTTGATGCAAACTCGAAAAAAAATTTGACGACGATTCACTTTTTTGGATTTTGGCACATTTTTGCCTTTCTCATATAGAAAGGTTATGCAATCACTCTGAAAAACGTCAACCTAATCCCGGCCCGGAGGGCCGAGTGTCATATCCCATTCGACTCAGTTCGTCGAGATCGGAAAAAGTCTGTATGTGTGTATGTATGTGTGTGTGTTTTTTTTACAATGGAGAAGACCTTTATGTCCTAGCCCAGTACACGTGCTATTGGTAGGGTCCAATCTACCGCACGGGGTGCACTGGGGGCGTGTCGGACTCGAATGGTGACCAGCCATTAATACCGACTAAACTCCATTGGGCTCCGCCATCATTCCTCCCAGAAACTACCTCTCGGTATTACTTCTGGGGGATGGCTGTACTAAATGTACTCATTCACTCTCACTCACGCGTTCATACATCCTGTATGAGGCTTACTTGGGTGCTCTCTCAATCGCACTTTGATTCACTCTCAAACACTCCCACATGAGGCTGACTTTTGTGCTCACCTTTTACGTTCCATGCGAGGCTGACTTGTGTGCTCACCTTACTCATTCCTTGCTAGGCTTACTTTTGTGCTCGCCCTACCCATACCATGTGAGGCTGACTTGGGTGCTCACCCTATCACCTGATTCACTCTCAATCGTGCCACTCTATTGTACCTTTGTCACTCCCTCTGGCATCCCATGTGGGACATTTTTCTTAGGCCCCACTTCTGACATACCATGCGAGGCTGACTTGTGTGCTCATCTTTTTCATTCCTTGCTAGGCTGACTTTTATTCTAGCCTCTACCAACCTGTGAGGCTGACTTTTATGCTCACCCTTAACATGCAGTGTGAGACTGACTTGGATGCTCACCCTTTCACTCCTCTGCCACGCCATGAGGCATCGATAGCTTAGTTCCAACATACTACGCTACGACCCTCCCGTCTTGGCATAAGGCAGTCCACTTATACGCCTATACACTCACTCTTCTGTCTTGCTTCGGGGTGGCTGGGTTTACCCCTTACACGGTTGCCATTCGCTGCGCCAACCTGCCTCGGCATGAACAGACCATTCACTCTCTTTTTTGCGCTTGGCCTTTTTCGCTCCAGCTAACCAATCACTAGTTAGCCGTGCTTGCCGTCTGTTGCTCGGTTCGCCAGATTACCTGTAGCCTACTGGCAATCTGGATGGTAGCAGCCGAGACTGCGTTCCACTTCTCCACCGTTTGACACATCCGCTGAATAAGGGTATCCGGGGTTGTGTCCCAGCCACAGACGTCAAGCATTGCTCTTCTTTCGACGTCGAACCGATGACATACGAACAGTATGTGTTCGGCAGTTTCATCTACACCTGGGCAGTCCGGGCAGACTGGGACCTCCGCGTGCCCGAACCTGTGGAGGTACTGATGGAAACAGCCATGGCCTGACAGGAATTGTGTCAGGTGGAAGTGAACTTCCCCATGGGGTCTTCCCACCCAGCTCGATATGCTAGGTATCAGCCGGTGGGTCCACCTACCTTTCGAGGAGTTGTCCCACCCGAGGTCACCCTGGTGCGCTCGCGGGCTCCCCTATTTCCACGTAGCTCAAAGCACTCCTCATCTTCCCGAATGACCAGCCCGACTGGCATCATGCTCGCTATCACGCAGGATGCATCGTGTGATACCGTGCGGTAGGCAGATATCACTCTGAGGCACATCACGCGGTAGGTGCTCTCCAGTTTCTGTAGGTAACTGGTTACCCTCAGTGCTCTTGACCATGACGGGCCGCCGTACCTGAGGATAGATACGGCAACGCCTGCCAGTAACCTACGTCTACTGGCGCACACCTTTGAGCTGTTGGACATCATTCTCGATAGTGCCGCAACAGCAGTCGACGCTCTCTTGCACGTATAGTCGACATGGCTGCCGAAGGTCAGCTTGTCGTCTATAATGACTCCGAGAGACTTCAGACTTCGTTGTGAAGTGATCGCGACTTCTCCCACATGGATAACTGCATGTTGTGCCGACTTGCGGTTGTTGACGATAACTACCTCCGTCTTATGATGAGCGAGCTCCAGGCCTCTCGCGCTCATCCATTCCTCCACCGTGCTAATCGCGTGTTCTGCGGTTAGTTCTACCTCAGGAATTGACTCCCCGTAGACCTCCAAGGTTACGTCGTCGGCAAAGCCGACGATCTTGACCCCAGGAGGGAACTTCAGTCTCAGAACCCCGTCATACATGAGGTTCCATAGCACCGGGCCTAGGATCGAGCCCTGCGGGACTCCGGCGGTAATCGGAACCCTTTTCTGACCGGCATTGGTCTCGTATAGCAGTACGCGGTTTTGGAAGTAACTTTCCAGGATCCGGTACAGACCCACCGGTAGGCTAAGCCGGTGTAACGAGAGCGCGATGGCATCCCAGCTTGCGCTGTTGAATGCGTTCTTCACGTCAAGTGTCACTAACGCACAGTATCGAATACCTCGCCTTTTTCGTTGGATCGCTATCTCGGCAGTATTTATCACTGAGTTGAGAGCGTCCACTGTGGACTTACCCTTCCGAAAGCCAAACTGGTTGCTTGACAGACCGTCCGTACCTTCCGCGTACGGGGTTAGCCTGTTGAGGATGATCCTCTCAAGCAGTTTGCCAATCGTGTCTATCAGACAGATTGGTCTGTACGCCGATGGGTCGCCTGGCGGCTTCCCGGGCTTCGGCAACAGCACCAGTTTCTGCCTTTTCCATCTATCGGGGAAACGGCACTCGTCAAGGCATCTCTGCATAGCTAGCCTGAACATGTTCGGGTTCGCTATGATCGCTGCCTTGAGAGCGTTGTTTGGAACTCCATCCGGCCCTGGAGCTTTGTTCATTGCTAGGGATTTAGTCACTGCGAGTAGTTCTTCATTCGTCACTGGAGCCACCATTTCGACCGTGCCCGCACTGTCTCGTAGTGCAGGTGGCCAGGGGCTTGTGGCTCGAGACGGGAAGAGTACTTCGATAAGCGTTGCCAACCGGTCCGGAGACCGCTCTGGAGGTGAGGAGCCCCCTTTGGTCTTGACCATCACAATCCGGTAGGCGTCACCCCACGGATTCGCGTTGGTACTCTCACACAGGTTGTCGAAACACGCTCTCTTGCTGCTTTTAATAGCCTTGTTAAGGGCTAATTTCGCAGCTCGAAACACTTCACTGCGGTTCTCTCTTGCATCCTCGGTGCGAGCTCTTTGCATCCTACGTCTAGCTCTGAGGCAGGCTGACCGTAGAGCTGCAATCTCGGCACTCCACCAGTATACCGGGCATCTACCGTTTCTTGGCAGTGTTTTTCTCGGCATAGTGGCGTCGCACGCGCGTGATAGAACAGCTACCAGCGCATCCCCGCTTAGACTGTCGGTGTTGGCCTCCAGTCCCAGGGCCGCGGTGAAAGCTTCGCTGTCGAAGTGATTGGACTTCCACCCGCGTACCTGACAGGGATCTCCCGCCCTCGGATGCTGCGCACCATAGTTGATCTTAAAGCGGATTGCTAAATGATCGCTATGGGTGTTGCCTTCGTCTACCCTCCATTCCATGCCTGGAGCCAGACTCGGGCTGGCAAAGGTCACATCAATCCACGCCTCCACTCCGTTTCTACGGAATGTACTAGCGGAGCCATTATTAGCTAGAACAGTATCGAGTTTCGCAAGCGCTTCCATTAGCGCTTGACCCCTGCTATTTGTACAGCGGCTGCCCCACTCCACTGCCCAAGCGTTAAAGTCTCTCGCTATTACTACCGGTTTCCGGCCCACTAGGTCCGACGAGAGCCTGTCGATCATCTGGTAGAACTGTTCTATTGGCCACCTTGGTGGGGCGTAGCAGCTGCAATAGAACACACCATTGATCTTGGCAATCGCCACACCCTCGGCGGAGGGGTGTATTACCTCTTGAACCGGGAACCGTCCCGTTGTACAGATTGCCACCATTCCAGACCCGTCCGACACCCAATTGCCGTTGCCGGCAGGGATGCTGTACGGGTCTGATAAGAGGGCGACATCTGTCCTCGACTCCGAGACCGACTGCCACAGCAGCTGTTGGGCTGCTGCACAATGGTTAAGATTTAGCTGTGTGACTCTCACGGCTTCTTCTTATTTAACTCGCCGAAGGGACACGAAGGTCCGCCCATAGCATGTTTATGGGCTTGCTTCTTAGCGGTGCAGATAAGGCATTTGTGTGCCTTAGTGCACCCCCGCTCTTTATGTCCCTCCTCGCCGCATCGACGACATAATTTGCTCCTATCTATGCCTTTGCATTCGTATGCTTTGTGGCCGGACTCCAGGCACCGATAGCACCTATCCACTGAAGGCGGCTGGGGTATACTAATAGGGCATACCGACCAGCCGATCTTCAGCTTCCCTTTCTCGGTTACCTTTTTGGCATCCGCATTCAGTAACCTGAGGTAGGCTACTTGGGTGCCAGAGGGTCCACCTCTCAATCGCACAGAGGCCCGCTCGATTGTGACGTCGCAGTGCTCCTTAACGGCTGCGACGACGTCTTCTGCGGTCGTGAACTCGTCCAAGTACTTGCACTGGAGAGTTGTTTCCGCACCTAGCGACCTGATTTGGGCGCCCTCACCAAGGACCTCTTGGGCCAAGGCCTTGTATACTGCACTTGATTGTGCGCCTCGCTTCAGCACCAGAAGCATCTCTCCCGTGTTGGTGCGTCTTACGCTACGCACATCCTGCCCAAGGGCCGAGAGGCTTTCGGCCGCCTACATCGATTTAAGGACATCGGCGTATTTGTCCTTGTCGGTTTTTAACCACAAGGCTTCGCCTATGTCCTTGGCCTTCTTCGCAGGCCGCGGTACCTCCGGTTTCGGTGCCGGCTTTTTCTTGGTGACCAGCGTCCAGGGGTTTGAGCCCCCCTGCCCCGGTCGTGCCGGGTTGTTGGTACCATCGCTCTCCACCGCGAGGTCACTCTCGCCCTCGCTTACCTCGCCCAAACGGCGTTTGACCTTGACGGTTGCACGCCGAGTGGTGTCGGTTTTGGCTCCCTCGCCTGGCGACTTCCTAGGGCGCTTCGCATTCGATGCCGTCTTGCGATTGCCCTTTCCTTTTCCTTTCGAGGGGAACTCGGTCGCCGCTCCGATTGACGTGGCTGCTCCGTAGAAGGTAAAGGCCACTGTCTGTGAACCTCTATCGACCTTCTCTCTTTCCTCCCTATTGGAGGCCACTGTCTGGGTTTCTCTATCGGGCCTCTCCCGACATTCCACCCTCTTAACATAGGCCTGCTGTTCCTGTCTTGCGACACGAACAGCTTTCCGG
Organism: Topomyia yanbarensis; assembly: GCF_030247195.1. Classification (NCBI taxonomy): domain Eukaryota; kingdom Metazoa; phylum Arthropoda; class Insecta; order Diptera; family Culicidae; genus Topomyia; species Topomyia yanbarensis. Next base: position 251,681,064 of record NC_080671.1, read on the forward strand.
AGCTCCAGGAGGCTCAACTTCAACTCCTTGGCTATATTCTGCTTTGCGCTAGCGAAATCGATTATTGAATCGAGTTGCTTCGCTACTTTGCGCATCGCAGATATTGGCCCCTCCGCTGCATTGGTAGGGCTATTGCCTACCGCTGCTGAGGAGTCATTAGTGCTTTCAGATGCAGCACTCATCGCTCCACTACTCTCCCCACGGGGGCGAGACCTCGCCAAACCACCTCTAGCGAAGGGGTTTGGCACCTCCGTCTTTTTGTTTTTATTTTTAGTTATCTCCATGTAAAGTCCCACGAGTCGCGCGAGAAATAAATGTCCGCCACACCAGAGCTCCGCATTAGCGTGGTAAGGGACGCTTACTGTGGGGGTTGCCCAGGTACCCCACAGGCTCCGTTAACGATCGAGCATCTTTTTCACCCCCTCGATCACTCATCCCTCGGCACGGGTCACTTCACGCCTTGGAATTGGGGTTATGCCCTACCTTGCTTTACGTGGTGATCTCGGCCCGGATCATCACAACCATCCTCCTTTACCAGGGCTTTGGACCTGTAGCTCTGGTTCTCAATAGTTTCATGTACGTATGTTATTACAGACATGCTACTATTGAGATCCGTCATTCGCTAGCGGAGTTATGTATGTGTGTGTATGTGTGTATGTGTGTATGTGTGTATGTGTTTTTTTTTTTACAATGGAGAAGACCTTTATGTCCTAGCCCAGTACACGTGCTAACGGTAGGGTCCAATCTACCACACGGGGTGCACTGGGGGCGTGTCGGACTCGAATGGTGACCAGCCATTAATACCGACTAAACTCCATTGGGCTCCGCCATCATTCCTCCCAGGAACTACCTCTCGGTATTACTTCTGGGGGGATGGCTGTACTAAATGTACTCATTCACTCTCACTCACGCGATCATACATCCTGTATGAGGCTTACTTGGGTGCTCTCTCAATCACACTTTGATTCACTCTCAAACACTCCCACATGAGGCTGACTTTTGTGCTCACCTTTTACGTTCCATGCGAGGCTGACTTGTGTGCTCACCTTACTCATTCCTTGCTAGGCTTACTTTTGTGCTCGCCCTACCCATCCATGTGAGGCTGACTTGGGTGCTCACCCTATCACCTGATTCACTCTCAATCGTGCCACTCTATTGTACCTTTGTCACTCCCTCTGGCATCCCACGTGGGACATTTTTCTTAGGCCCCACTTCTGACATACCATGCGAGGCTGACTTTTGTGCTCACCTTTTTCATTCCTTGCTAGGCTGACTTTTGTGCTAGCCTCTACCAACCTGTGAGGCTGACTTTTATGCTCACCCTTAACATGCAGTGTGAGACTGACTTGGATGCTCACCCTTTCACTCCTCTGCCACGCCATGAGGCATCGATAGCTTAGTTCCAACATACTACGCTACGACCCTCCCGTCTTGGCATGAGGCAGTCCACTTATACGCCTATACACTCACTCTTCTGTCTTGCTTCGGGGTGGCTGGGTTTACCCCTTACGCGGTTGCCATTCGCTGCGCCAACCTACCTCGGCATGAACAGACCATTCACTCTCTTATTTTGCGCTTGGCCTTTTTCGCTCCAACTTACCAATCACTAGTTAGCCGTGCCCGCCGTCTGTTGCTCGGTTCGCCAGATTACCTGTAGCCTACTGGCAATCTGGATGGTAGCAGCCGAGACTGCGTTCCACTTCTCCACCGATTGACACATCCGCTGAATAAGGGTATCCGGGGTTGTGTCCCAGCCACAGACGTCAAGCATTGCTCTTCTTTCGACGTCGAACCGATGACATACGAACAGTATGTGTTCGGCAGTTTCATCTACACCTGGGCAGTCCGGGCAGACTGGGACCTCCGCGTGCCCGAACCTGTGGAGGTACTGACGGAAACAGCCATGGCCTGACAGGAATTGTGTCAGGTGGAAGTGAACTTCCCCATGGGGTCTTCCCACCCAGCTCGATATGCTAGGTATCAGCCGGTGGGTCCACCTACCTTTCGAGGAGTTGTCCCACTGACGCTGCCATCTGGCGACCGAGGTCACCCTGGTGCGCTCGCGGGCTCCCCTATTTCCACGTAGCTCGAAGCACTCCTCATCTTCCCGAATGACCAGCCCGACTGGCATCATGCTCGCTATCACGCAGGATGCATCGTGTGATACCGTGCGGTAGGCAGATATCACTCTGAGGCACATCACGCGGTAGGTGCTCTCCAGTTTCTGTAGGTAACTGGTTACCCTCAGTGCTCTTGACCATGACGGGCCGCCGTACCTGGGGATAGATACGGCAACGCCTGCCAGTAACCTACGTCTACTGGCGCACACCTTTGAGCTGTTGGACATCATTCTCGATAGTGCCGCAACAGCAGTCGACGCTCTCTTGCACGTATAGTCGACATGGCTGCCGAAGGTCAGCTTGTCGTCTATAATGACTCCGAGAGACTTCAGACTTCGCTGTGAAGTGATCGCGACTTCTCCCACGTGGATAACTGCACGTTGTGCCGACTTGCGGTTGTTGACTATAACTACCTCCGTCTTATGATGAGCGAGCTCCAGGCCTCTCGCGCTCATCCATTCCTCCACCGTGCTAATCGCGTGTTCTGCGGTTAGTTCTACCTCAGGAATTGACTCCCCGTAGACCTCCAAGGTTACGTCGTCGGCAAAGCCGACGATCTTGACCCCAGGAGGGAACTTCAGTCTCAGAACCCCGTCATACATGAGGTTCCATAGCACCGGGCCTAGGATCGAGCCCTGCGGGACTCCGGCGGTAATCGGAACCCTTTTCTGACCGGCATCGGTCTCGTATAGCAGTACGCGGTTTTGGAAGTAACTTTCCAGGATCCGGTACAGACCCACCGGTAGGCTAAGCCGGTGTAACGAGAGCGCGATGGCATCCCAGCTTGCGCTGTTGAATGCGTTCTTCACGTCAAGTGTCACTAACGCACAGTATCGAATACCTCGCCTTTTTCGTTGGATCGCTATCTCGGCAGTATTTATCACTGAGTTGAGAGCGTCCACTGTGGACTTACCCTTCCGAAAGCCAAACTGGTTGCTTGACAGACCGTCCGTACCTTCCGCGTACGGGGTGAGCCTGTTGAGGATGATCCTCTCAAGCAGTTTGCCAGTCGTGTCTATCAGACAGATTGGTCTGTACGCCGATGGGTCGCCTGGCGGCTTCCCGGGCTTCGGCAACAGCACCAGTTTCTGCCTTTTCCATCTATCGGGGAAACGGCACTCGTCAAGGCATCTCTGCATAGCTAGCCTGAACATGTTCGGGTTCGCTATCATCGCTGCCTTGAGAGCGTTGTTCGGAACTCCATCCGGCCCTGGAGCTTTGTTCATTGCTAGGGATTTAGCCACTGCGAGTAGTTCTTCATTCGTCACTGGAGCCACCATTTCGACCGTGCCCGCACTGTCTCGTAGTGCAGGTGGCCAGGGGCTTGTGGCTCGAGACGGGAAGAGTACTTCGATAATCGTTGCCAACCGGTCCGGAGACCGTTCTGGGGGTGAGGAGCCCCCTTTGGTCTTGGCCATCACAATCCGGTAGGCGTCACCCCACGGATTCGCGTTGGCACTCTCACACAGGTTGTCGAAACACGCTCTCTTGCTGCTTTTAATAGCCTTGTTAAGGGCTAATTTCGCAGCTCGAGACACTTCACGGCGGTTCTCTCTTGCATCCTCGGTGCGAGCTCTTTGCATCCTACGTCTAGCTCTGAGACAGGCTGACCGTAGAGCTGCAATCTCGGCACTCCACCAGTATACCGGGCATCTACCGTTTCTTGGCAGTGTTTTTCTCGGCATAGTGGCGTCGCACGCGCGTGATAGAACAGCTACCAGCGCATCCCCGCTTAGACTGTCGGTGTTGGCCTCCAGTCCCAGGGCCGCGGTGAAAGCTTCGCTGTCGAAGTGATTGGACTTCCACCCGCGTACCTGACAGGGATCTCCCGCCCTCGGATGCTGCACACCATAGTTGATCTTAAAGCGGATTGCTAAATGATCACTATGGGTGTAGCCTTCGTCTACCCTCCATTCCATGCCTGGAGCCAGACTCGGGCTGGCAAAGGTCAAATCAATCCACGCCTCCACTCCGTTTCTACGGAATGTACTAGCGGAGCCATCATTAGCTAGCACAGTATCGAGTTTCGCAAACGCTTCCATTAGCGCTTGACCCCTGCTATTTGTACAGCGGCTGCCCCACTCCACTGCCCAAGCGTTGAAGTCTCCCGCTATTACTACCGGTTTTCGGCCCACGAGGTCCGACGAGAGCCTGTCGATCATCTGGTAGAACTGTTCTATTGGCCACCTTGGTGGGGCGTAGCAGCTGCAATAGAACACACCATTGATCTTGGCAATCGCCACACCCTCGGCGGAGGGGTGTATTACCTCTTGAACCGGGAACCGTCCCGTTGTACAGATTGCCACCATTCCAGACCCGTCCGACACCCAATTGCCGTTGCCGGCAGGGATGCTGTACGGGTCTGATAAGAGGGCGACATCTGTCCTCGACTCCGAGACCGACTGCCACAGCAGCTGCTGGGCTGCTGCATAATGGTTAAGATTTAGCTGTGTGACTCTCACGGCTTCTTCTTATTTAACTCGCCGAAGGGACACGAAGGTCCGCCCATAGCATGTTTATGGGCTTGCTTCTTAGCGGTGCAGATAAGGCACTTATATGCCTTAGTGCACCCCCGCTCTTTATGCCCCTCCTCGCCGCATCGACGACATAGCTTGCTCCTGTCTATGCCTTTGCATTCGTAAGCTTTATGGCCGGATTCTAGGCACCGATAGCACCTGTCCACTGAAGGCGGCTGGGGTATACTAATAGGGCATACCGACCAGCCGATCTTCAGCTTCCCTTTCTCGGTTACCTTTTTGGCATCCGCATTCAGTAGCCTGAGGTAGGCTACTTGGGTGCCAGAGGGTCCGTCCCTCAATCGCACAGAGGCCCGCTCGATTGTGACGCCGCATTGCTCCTTGACGGCTGCGACGACGTCTTCTGCGGTCGTGAACTCGTCCAAGTGCTTGCACTGGAGAGTTGTTTCCGCACCTAGCGACCTGATTTGGGCGCCCTCACCAAGGACCTCTTGGGCCAAGGCCTTATATACTGCACTTGATTGTGCGCCTCGCTTCAGCACCAGGAGCATATCTCCCGTGTTGGTGCGTCTTACACTACGCACATCCTTCCCAAGGGCCGAGAGACTTTCGGCCGCCTTTATCGATTTAAGGACATCGGCGTATTTGTCCTTGTCGGTTTTTAACCACAAGGCTTCGCCTCTGTCCTTGGCCTTCCTCGCAGGCCGCGGTACCTCCGGTTTCGGTGCCGGCTTTTTCTTGGTAACCAGCGTCCAGGGGTTTGAGCCCCCCTGCCCCGGTCGTGCCGGGTTGCTGGTACCATCGCTCTCCACAGCGAGGTCACTTTCGCCCTCGCTTACCTCACCCAGGCGGCGTTTGACCTTGACGGTTGCACGCCGAGTGGTGTCGGTTTTGGCACCCTCGTCTGGCGACTTCCTAGGGCGCTTCGCATTCGATGCCGTCTTGCGATTGCCCTTTCCCTTTCCCTTCGAGGGGAACTCGGTCGCCGCTCCGATCGACGTGGCTGCTCCGTAGAAGGTAAAGGCCTGTCTGTGAACCTCTATCGACCTTCTCTCTTTCCTCCCTATTGGAGGCCACTGTCTGGGTTTCTCTGTCGGGCCTCTCCCGACATTCCACCCTCTCAACATAGGCCTGCTGTTCCTGTCTTGCGACACGAACAGCTTTCCGGAGCTCCAGAAGGCTCAACTTCAACTCCTTGGCTATGTTCTGCTTTGCGCTAGCGAAGTCGATTATAGCATCGAGTTGCTTCGCTACTTTGCGCATCGCAGCTATTGGCCCCTCCGATGCATTGGTAGGGGTATTACCTACCGCTGCTGGGGGGTCACTGGTGCTTTCGGATACAGCGCTCATCGCTCCACTACTCTCCCCACGGGGAGGAGACCTCGCCAAACCACCTCTTGCGAAGGGGTTTGGCACCTCCGTCTGTTTGTTTTTATTTTTATTTACCTCCATGTATAGTCCCACGAGTAGCGCGAGAAATATATGTCCGCCACGCTAGAGCTCCGCATTAGCGTGGTAAGGGACGCTTACTGTGGGGGTTGCCCAGGTACCCCACAGGCTCCGTTAACGATCGAGCATCTTTTTCACCCCCTCGATCACTCATCCCTCGGCACGGGTCGCTTCACGCCTTGGAATTGGGGTTATGCCCTACCTTGCTTTACGTGGTGATCTCGGCCCGGATCATCACAACCATCCTCCTTTACCAGGGCTTTGGACCTGTAGCTCTGGTTCTCAATAGTTCTGTATGTGTGTGTATGTGTGTATGTATGTGTGTGTATGTGTGTGTATGTGTGTGTATGTATGTACGTATGTGTCAAATAATGTCACTCATTTTTCTCAGAGATGGCTGGACCGATTTGCCAAACTTAGTCTCAAATGAAAGGTGCAACCTTCCCATCGGCTGCTACTGAATTTTGGATCGATCGGAATTCTGGTTCCGGAATTACGGGTTTCAGAGTGCGGCCACACAGAAATTTCTCATGTAAACTATAGGAAAAATTAAAAATAGAATTTTTATTTTTGATGCTAAATGTGTTCAAGGTGCATGAAAAGTCGAGATTTGATGCAAACTCAAAAAAAAATTTGACGACGATTCACTTTTTTGGATTTTGGCACATTTTTGCCTTTCTCATATAGAAAGGTTATGCAATCACTTTGAAAAACGTCAACCTATCCCGGCCCGCAGGGCCGAGTGTCATATCCCATTCGACTCAGTTCGTCGAGATCGGAAAAAGTCTGTATGTGTGTGTATGTGTGTATGTATGTGTGTGTATGTGTGTGTATGTGTGTGTATGTATGTACGTATGTGTCAAATAATGTCACTCATTTTTCTCAGAGATGGCTGGACCGATTTGCCAAACTTAGTCTCAAATGAAAGGTGCAACCTTCCCATCGGCTGCTATTGAATTTTGGATCGATCGGAATTCTGGTTCCGGAATTGTGTGTATGTATGTGTGTGTATGTGTGTATGTGTGTATGTGTGTGTGTATGTATGTGCGTATGTGTCAAATAATGTCACTCATTTTTCTCAGAGATGGCTGGACCGATTTGCCAAACTTAGTCGCAAATGAAAGGTGCAACCTTCCCATCGGCTGCTATTGAATTTTGGATCGATCGGAATTCTGGTTCCGGAATTACGGGTTTCAGAGTGCGGCCACACAGAAATTTCTCATATAAACTATAGGAAAAATTAAAAATAGAATTTTTATTTTTGATGCTAAATGTGTTCAAGGTGCATGAAAAGTCGAGATTTGATGCAAACTCGAAAAAAAATTTGACGACGATTCACTTTTTTGGATTTTGGCACATTTTTGCCTTTCTCATATAGAAAGGTTATGCAATCACTCTGAAAAACGTCAACCTATCCCGGCCCGGAGGGCCGAGTGTCATATCCCATTCGACTCAGTTCGTCGAGATCGGAAAAAGTCTGTATGTGTGTATGTATGTGTGTATGTGTGTGTATGTGTGTGTATGTATGTGCGTATGTGTCAAATAATGTCACTCATTTTTCTCAGAGATGGCTGGACCGATTTGACAAACTTAGTCTCAAATGAAAGGTGCAACCTTCCCATCGGCTGCTATTGAATTTTGGATCGATCGGAATTCTGGTTCCGGAATTACGGGTTTCAGAGTGCGGCCACACAGAAATTTCTCATATAAACTATAGGAAAAATTAAAAATAGAATTTTTATTTTTGATGCTAAATGTGTTCAAGGTGCATGAAAAGTCGAGATTTGATGCAAACTCGAAAAAAAATTTGACGACGATTCACTTTTTTGGATTTTGGCACATTTTTGCCTTTCTCATATAGAAAGGTTATGCAATCACTCTGAAAAACGTCAACCTAATCCCGGCCCGGAGGGCCGAGTGTCATATCCTATTCGACTCAGTTCGTCGAGATCGGAAAAAGTCTGTATGTGTGTATGTATGTTTGTATGTATGTGTGTGTATGTGTGTGTATGTGTGTGTGTATGTATGTGCGTATGTGTCAAATAATGTCACTCATTTTTCTCAGAGATGGCTTGACCGATTTGCCAAACTTAGTCTCAAATGAAAGGTGCAACCTTCCCATCGGCTGCTATTGAATTTTGGATCGATCGGAATTCTGGTTCCGGAATTACGGGTTTCAGAGTGCGGCCACACAGAAATTTCTCATATAAACTATAGGAAAAATTAAAAATAGAATTTTTATTTTTGATGCTAAATGTGTTCAAGGTGCATGAAAAGTCGAGATTTGATGCAAACTCGAAAAAAAATTTGACGACGATTCACTTTTTTGGATTTTGCACATTTTTGCCTTTCTCGTATAGAAAGGTTATGCAATCACTCTGAAAAACGTCAACCTAATCCCGGCCCGGAGGGCCGAGTGTCATATCCCATTCGACTCAGTTCGTCGAGATCGGAAAAAGTCTGTATGTATGTGTGTATGTGTGTGTATGTGTGTGTGTGTGTATGTATGTGCGTATGTGTCAAATAATGTCACTCATTTTTCTCAGAGATGGCTGGACCGATTTGCCCAAACTTAGTCTCAAATGAAAGGTGCAACCTTCCCATCGGCTGCTATTGAATTTTGGATCGATCGGAATTCTGGTTCCGGAATTACGGGTTTCAGAGCGCGGCCACACAGAAATTTCTCATATAAACTATAGGAAAAATTAAAAATAGAATTTTTATTTTTGATGCTAAATGTGTTCAAGGTGCATGAAAAGTCGAGATTTGATGCAAACTCGAAAAAAAATTTGACGACGATTCACTTTTTTGGATTTTGGCACATTTTTGCCTTTCTCATATAGAAAGGTTATGCAATCACTCTGAAAAACGTCAACCTAATCCCGGCCCGGAGGGCCGAGTGTCATATCCCATTCGACTCAGTTCGTCGAGATCGGAAAAAGTCTGTATGTATGTGTGTGTGTATGTGTGTGTGTATGTATGTGAGTATATGTCAAATAATGTCACTCATTTTTCTCAGAGATGGCTGGACCGATTTGCCCAAGATTAGTCTCAAATGAAAGGTGCAACCTTCCCATCGGCTGCTATTGAATTTTGGATCGATCGGAATTCTGGTTCCGGAATTACGGGTTTCAGAGTGCGGCCACACAGAAATTTCTCATATAAACTATAGGAAAAATTAAAAATAGAATTTTTATTTTTGATGCTAAATGTGTTCAAGGTGCATGAAAAGTCGAGATTTGATGCAAACTCGAAAAAAAATTTGACGACGATTCACCTTTTTGGATTTTGGCACATTTTTGCCTTTCTCATATAGAAAGGTTATGCAATCACTCTGAAAAACGTCAACCTAATCCCGACCCGGAGGGCCGAGTGTCATATCCCATTCGACTCAGTTCGTCGAGATCGAAAAAAGTCTGTATGTATGTGTGTATGTGTGTGTATGTGTGTGTATGTATGTGCGTATATGTCAAATAATGTCACTCATTTTTCTCAGTGATGGCTGGACCGATTTGCCCAAACTTAGTCTCAAATGAAAGGTGCAACCTTCCCATCGGCTGCTATTGAATTTTGGATCGATCGGAATTCTGGTTCCGGAATTACGGGTTTCAGAGTGCGGCCACACAGAAATTTCTCATATAAACTATAAGAAAAATTAAAAATAGAATTTTTATTTTTAATGCTAAATGTGTTCAAGATGCATGAAAAGTCGAGATTTGATGCAAACTCGAAAAAAAATTTGACGACGATTCACTTTTTTGGATTTTGGCACATTTTTACCTTTCTCATATAGAAAGGTTATGCAATCACTCTGAAAAACGTCAACCTAATCCCGGTCCGGAGGGCCGAGTGTCATATCCCATTCGACTCAGTTCGTCGAGATCGGGAAAAGTCTGTATGTGTGTATGTATGTGTGTGGGTATGTGTGTATGTGCGTGTATGTGTGTGTGTATGTATGTGCGTATGTGTCAAATAATGTCACTCATTTTTCTCAGAGATGGCTGGACCGATTTGCCAAACTTAGTCTCAAATGAAAGGTGCAACCTTCCCATCGGCTGCTATTGAATTTTGGATCGATTGGAATTCTGGTTCCGGAATTACGGGTTTCAGAGTGCGGCCACTCAGAAATTTCTCATATAAACTATAAGAAAAATTAAAAATAGAATTTTTATTTTTGATGCTAAATGTGTTCAAGGTGTGTGTGTGTGTGTGTATGCAATTCATCCCCTACTGACCGGCAGTGTTTTATGGAAAAAACTTGCTTGCATCTATTTACAATTACTTTATTTTATTTCATTGATGCAAACATGTTTAGCCCTGGTTATGGAAGGTGATAGCTCTATTGTATATCCAACGACCCATTTCAAGAATGCCTGTTCCTACACGTACATTCTGAGGTCGCCTTCATGTACAATAAGCCCAGCGTATTTAGTATAATCAAGTTATATGTTCGATCGATCTTACCTTAAAAATTTTCTACGTCGTCCTTGGTCCTTAGTCTAGGAATGATTATTGACAATATTATTGAATTTCCCCGAATCTTGATTAAACATGTGTTAAGTGGGGTTTCTTTATCATATAATTATAAACATTCGTAACCCAACTTTGTACCGGGAAACAAGTGCTTTTTGTTCTCTCCGGTGTGGTTTAGTTTTTTCGGTAGTACGAAGGTGCTTGCTGTGGCAGAGGCTGCAGTAAAGCATTAGTAATAAACAGTCCCGCGAGTGATAATTATTACCTGCGATATCGGTGCAGTGAAGTTACTAAACAGTTTTCTTGCCTGAAAGACGGCTTTGTTTAGACGAGCTATATCAGCTCTATTGTGTGAAGGTTACGCGGGTGACGGATAAAACAAACGAAGGATCAATTCACCTACCAGCTCGTCAGGAACCAACTGGTGAAGTGTTTTGTTTTTTACTTTTCTTATCGATTTTTTTTTCTTTTTAATACTTTTGATTTTTTTATTTTGATTTAAGTTAAACAGTACGGTCGAGCGTGTTGCTCTCGCAACAAAATGGAACAAACAGAAGTATCACCCTCCGAAGACGAATATTATGGGGAAGAAGAACATATATCTGATACTGAGACAGATAATGTTATGGTCGATCCACTTCCCCCCAATGTCTCACAGCCCCCCCCCCCCCCCCGAGTCAAGGTTTACCAGGATGGATCCGCTGGTCCTTGGGTGGTATACTTTCGGCCCAAAAATAAACCGTTAAACAGCATAACTGTTGCACGGAAGCTGACAAAACGTTACTCGGCCGTAACCGAGATTAAAAAGGTTCAGTCAGATAAACTGCGCGTAGTCGTTACTGACTTGAAACAGGCCAATGATATCGTTAGCAATAGCCTCTTTACGCTGGAGTATCGCGTCTACATCCCTTCTCGTGATGTGGAGATCGACGGTGTGGTAAGTGATGAATGATGGGGCTGGCCGCTTTAAGGACCCTTACCTTCAATCAGTTAAGATTTTGGAGTGCAAGCAATTGCACTCAAAGTCCATCGAAGATGGTAATTACTATCCATCAGACTCGTTTCGCGTAACCTTCGCCGGATCTGCACTTCCGAGCCACGTTGAAGTGGGAGGAGCTCGTCTACCTCCTCTACAAATCCGAAGATAATACCTCCTGGTTTTGGGAAATTGAGATGCAACCAGGAGTTCCCAGCACTCCCCGGGGCACCAAAAATCCCAAGTGCTCCAATTTTACAGTCAGAAACTCATCCTAAAACGGGATTCCTTAAATTTTCTGACATTGTGGACTGGATATTCACAGCTTTCAACATTACCGATCCTATGAAAAGCTTGCTGGTTGCTATTCTACCAACAGTAAGAACATTTTTAAAACAGTTGACTGAACAATGGCCCCTCCTTACAGCGATCGTATCCTTCGATGGCTAACTTATTAGACGGAATCAGGGATCTGATCACTGTTTTACAGTGGAACTGCAGAAGTATTATCCCCAAAATCGATTCATTAAAACACTTGCTAAATTACAATCATTGTGATGCATTTGCCCTATGTGAAACATGGCTAACTTCTAATATAAACCTCAACTTCCACGATTTTAACATTATCCGCTTGGATCGAGAAGACTCATATGGGGGGGGGGTACTTTTAGGGATCAAAAAGTGCTACTCCTTCAATCGAATCAACCTCCCTTCGACGACAGGCATTGAAGTTGTCGCTTGTCAAACAACAATCAAAGGCAAAGATCTTTGCATTGCTTCTATTTACATTCCTCCTAGGGCCATGATGGGATATCGAAGATTCTCCAACGTGATTGAACACCTTCCCTCGCCCCTCCTGCTTCTTGGAGACTTTAACTCTCACGGTACGGGGTGGGGCTGTCTATACGACGATAATCGATCTTCGACAATTCAAGACCTTTGTGACAACTTCAATATGACAATTCTGAACACAGGGGAAATGACACGGATCCCTAGACCACCTGCGCAAGCAAGTGCACTGGACATATCTTTATGCTCGACATCACTACGGTTAGATTGCAAGTGGAAGGTAATATCTGATCCCCACGGAAGTGACCACTTACCAATTGTAATTGCAATCACCACTGGTTCAAGACCATCGGCACCAATCAATGTTCCCTATGACCTGAGGAATCAGAATATATTGGCTCAAATGGCACGTTCCCCGTATGTAGTCGGGGATTTGTGCCTGAAACGAGTACCCGACGTGAACACCCAAAAACGTTCTCCCAACCCGTGGTGGGACAAAGAGTGCTCAAACGTGTACGCGGAGAAAGCTGCCGCGTATAAAACCTTCCGGAACGACGGGTTAGTAGCTAGTTATCGAGTGTACGCGATATTAGAAAAGCGAATGAAAAATTTAATGAAAGCTAAGAAACGCAGTTACTGGCGCCGGTTTGTCGACGGGTTAACAAGAGAAACATCGATGAGCACTCTTTGGGGCACGGCCCGACGTATGCGAAACCGAAACAGTACTAACGAGAGCGTGGAATATTCAAACCGTTGGATATTCGATTTCGCCAAGAAAGTTTGTCCGGATTCCGCCCCGGCACAGAAAATCTACCGCGCCGCGTCGCCTTACAATACCGCGAACGAAACACCGTTTACGATGGTGGAGTTCTCACTTGCTCTCTTATCATGTAACAATAAAGCCCCGGGGCCAGATAGAATCAAATTCAACTTGTTGAAGAATCTGCCAGACTCTGCCAAAAGACGCTTGTCGAATTTATTTAATAGGTTTCTTGAGGGTAACATTGTCCCACATGACTGGAGACAGGTGAGGGTCATCGCCATCCAAAAACCAGGAAAACCAGCCTCCGACCACAATTCGTATCGTCCGATTGCAATGCTGTCCTGTATCCGGAAGTTATTCGAAAAAATGATCTTGTTTCGCCTCGATAATTGGGTCGAAACAAATGGCTTACTGTCAGATACACAATTTGGCTTCCGCAAAGGCAAAGGGACGAACGATTGCCTTGCGTTGCTCTCAACAGAAATTCAAATGGCATATGCTAACAAAGAGCAGATGGCATCAGTATTCTTGGATATTAAGGGGGCTTTCGATTCAGTTTCGATCAACATTATTTATGAGAAGTTGCACCAGCATGGTCTTTCGCCAATTTTAAACAACTTTTTGCTAAACCTGTTGTCTGAAAAAGAAATGCATTTCTCGCATGGCGATTTATCGACATCACGATTTAGCTACATGTGCCTTCCACAGGGCTCATGTCTAAGCCCTCTCCTCTACAATTTTTACGTAAATGACATTGACGAATGTCTTGTCAATTCCTGCACGCTAAGGCAGCTTGCAGATGACGGTGTGGTCTCTATTACAGGTCCTAAAGCCGTCGACTTGCAAGGACCACTGCAAGATACCTTGGACAATTTGTCTGCTTGGGCTCTCCAGCTGGGTATCGAGTTCTCCACGGAGAAAACTGAGCTAGTCGTATTTTCTAGAAAGCGTGAACCAGCGCAACTACAGCTTCAATTAATGGATCAAACTATTGCTCAGGCTTCAACATTCAAATATCTAGGGGTATGGTTCGACTCTAAAGGTACCTGGGGATGTCACATTAGGTATCTGAAACAGAAGTGCCAACAAAGGATCAACTTTTTCCGTACAATAACTGGAACATGGTGGGGTGCCCATCCAGGAGACCTAATCAGGCTGTACCAAACAACGATATTATCAGTGTTGGAGTACGGATGTTTCTGCTTTCGCTCCGCTGCGAACATACATTTCATCAAACTGGAGCGAATCCAGTATCGTTGCTTGCGTATTGCCTTGGGTTGCATGCACTCGACCCATACGTTGAGTCTCGAAGTGCTGGCGGGCGTTCTTCCTCTGAAAAATCGATTTTGGGACCTTTCATATCGATTACTCATTCGATGCGATATTCTGAACCCATTGGTGATTGCAAATTGCGAAAGGCTTGTCGAGCTTAATTCTCAGACCCGATTCATGTCCTTGTACTTCGATTACATGGCACAGAACATCAATTCATCTACGTATAACGTCAACCGTGCTCATCTCTTAGATACTTCTGATCACACTGTATTTTTCGATACATCCATGAAGGAAGAGATTTGTGGAATTCCGGATCATATTCGCCCACAAGTGGTCCCAAATATTTTCTATAACAAATACCATCAAGTCGACTGCGCCAAAATGTTCTACACTGACGGATCAATTCTCAACGGGTCCACAGGCTTCGGTATCTTCAACGAAAATCTTGCTGCCTCATTCAAACTCAATGATCCTGCTTCAATTTACGTCGCAGAATTAGCTGCCATTCAGTATACTCTCGGGATCATTGACACCCTGCCCTCAGACCATTACTTCATCGTTTCGGATAGTCTCAGCTCCATTGAGGCCATCCGTGCGGCGAAGCCTGGAAAGCACTCACCGTATTTCCTGGGGAAAATACGGGAATATCTGAGTGCTTTATCTGAAAAATCTTACCAGATTACCTTGGTTTGGGTCCCGTCACATTGTTCTATTGCGGGCAATGAGAAGGCGGACTCTTTAGCCAAGGTGGGCGCATTAGAAGGCGACACTTACGAAAGACCAATTTGCTTCAACGAATTTTTCAGTATCTCTCGTCAGAGGACGCTCGATAGTTGGCAAACCTCATGGAGCAATGGGCATCTGGGACGGTGGCTACATTCCATTATCCCGAAGGTATCAACGAATGCTTGGTTTAAGGGGTTGGATGTGAACCGGGACTTTATTCGTACGATGTCAAGGATCATGTCCAACCATTACTCGTTTGACGCGCATGTCCGTCGTATAGGGCTTGCTGAAAGTAATCATTGTGTTTGTGAGAACGGCTACCACGACATCGAGCATGTTGTTTGGCTGTGCGCAGAGTACTGTGTTGCCAGGTCCCAACTAATAGATTCCCTTCGGGCCCGAGGTAGATCACCCTATGTGCCAGTCCGGGACGTCCTGGCAAGCCGTGACCACCCCTATAGTTTTCTTATCTATATCTTTTTGAAAACCATTGATGTCCAAGTTTAATACATTTTCCCCTCTCTCATTCACAGTAGAATCTCACCAACCTATCCCTGTATCTACAATATGGCATTGCTTCACGAGTCTTCGGTGCATACCCTTCTTGATAACCGTCTACCCAGAACATCATGACATACCTCACATGCAGATGATATAGAGAACATCATTACAGTATCAGAGTGCCAATAATTATCCGAAATATCGACCCTCCCCTCGCCCCTGCGATTACAGGCTGGAAACTACAACACTACAACAAAGTGTGCATATCCGCCACAATGATCAATCAGCAAACGACGATGTCAATTACACAATATGTATCCCACTTCCTACCTTTTTCCTTTACTTACATAAGAGGGGAGCAAGCCGCCCCTAAATGCGGCTTTCCTTTCCCGCACTAACATGTGACATGTAATTAAAAAAAATGAATTATCGGCCTCGTTAAGCTAAAGCATTTGGGCGTTTAGTATTTAAGATAAAAAAAAATATAATTATAATATTGCCCATCTTAATGTTAAGCGGGATTGAAAAAGCGATTCATTCTCTCTCTCTCCCCTTTCCTCTCACATACACAAACGCGCTCGCCGACGTTCATTCAACCCCCTCACAAGCCCCAACAAAAAGAATTTTTATTTATTTTTCTGATTGACATGTTTTATTTTTTTTCGGAAGTAGCCATAAAACCTGCGATTAATTTTTATATTATATTTTTATTCTTTTTTCGCCCTTTTTTCTTTATTTTACTCATTTCCTCTAGTCCTCTACTCCTGATTCTGATTCTTCTTCACTTCCTTCATATTTATAAATCTCTTCGGCCTTAGCTTTTAATTTTTCTTTGTCCTTAGCTAATTCTAACCATTCTTCTTCTTCTATTCCTCTTACTTTTCTTTTGTTTTCTTCCACTGAGTCATTCCATGTCTTGGCTGGCCTACCTATCCTTTTTATCCCGTATTTCATTTTCTGCGCAACTTTTAATGGATGTCCACATTGTCTTCTTTGAATGTGACCCCAGTAATTTATTCTCATAACTCTTATCTTTTTAACCGCCGTTTTTCCGTCTAATATCTTTGACAATTTCAGTCTTCCTTTCGGTCTGTTTTTACAATATTTAAGCATTTCTTTTAAAATTTGCATTTCGTACTTACTAATAGATCTCCTATTTCTCTTCACCAGTGCTGCAGCTCTTAATCCATAAGTTATAGCTGGTGATATCACCGTCTTATATATAAGTTGCGCTAATTCCCATGTTGGTTTATATCGTCTTAAAAATTCTATGATTACCTTACTACTACCTATAGCTTGCGCACATCTCTTTTTCGTTGTTTGAGGTCTATCTATCGTCCCTGTCAAATAAGTTTCTAAATATCTCATATTTTTCACTACACTGTATTCTTCTTTATCTATTTTCATTTTTTCTGGAATATTCCTATCATTTTTTGGTTCTCTGACTAATAATTGACTTTTATTTGAATTTATTTCTAGCCCTACTTTTTTTAGTTCAATCTAATTCTTTCTATTTCTTCTATTGTTCTTGCTATAATTAATAAATCATCTGCAAACGCGAGTATGACAGGTAACCTTGCATTATTAATTTCCAATAGATTAATATTGGGATATTGCTGTTTTACTTCCTTTAGTACTTTTTGAATAATTAGTGTGAATATGTACGGTGATAGGGGGCATCCTTGCTTAATTCCTTTAGATTTAGTTCTTTCTTCTGTTCTAACACCTTCCCAAAGCACACTCGTGCTTTCTGTTGATATCGCTTGAAGAACCCTATTAATAATGTGTTCAGGTACATTTAGTTCCCTCAAGATATGTTCGACCTATACATAATAGTATTTAGATTACAGTTATATTCATTTACATAATGTTTCTCTAATACTACTTACCGATGATATTTCAACAAAATCGAATGCTTTTTTAATATCTATTGACATTAAAAATATGATATTACCACTATTCCAATTTTCTTCCATGCATCTTCGTGCATAAAATATTTGATCGTCCGTAGATCTATTTTGTGTAAACGCTGTTTGGTGGAATCCTGGATATCCTGCATATGTTTTCAACCTTGCTACTAGCCATTTTGCATATATTTTATATCCTATATTGGTTAATGTTATCTTTCTGTAGACTGCTGTCACTTTTGCTCTTTTCTTTTTTGGTATCGGTATTTGCACTGACCTTTTCCATTGCTCCGGCATTTTGTTGGTTATCCATACTTTCCTTATCATTTGGTATAGCTCTTCTATGCTACTTTCATCGCAATATTTGATATACTCGTTTTTCAGCTTATCTAAACCTGCCGCTTTTCCATTTACTAGTCCTTTCACTATATCCTTGATTTCTTCCCTACTTGGTTCTTCTGTTAATTGTTCGCTGTCAGGTTTTATTACAATTGGGTCACCTTCCGTTAGTTCCAGCTCTTCTAACCATTTTTTCATCGGTATCAATGGTTTCTTTGGCTCCATTCGTCCAATAAAGTGCTTTAAATATTTATAGGACCTTTTGATTCTCTCCCCTACTTCGTATTCTTGTAACTCATTGTAAAATTTAAATATTTCCTTTTCGTTATGTTCTCTTACCGCAATATAATAATCATGCCTTTTTATGCTGATATTTTCTTTAAACAATGTTGTGTCTACTTCTCTTGTTTTGGCCATCTTCATTTGTTTTCTCGCTTTCAATAATGATTCTATTGCTCTTTTCCTATTCGGTGTTATTGGATCTTTCACATGTTCTATTGCTTTCCTTGCACTTGTTAATTTTTCAGTAAACTTTTCATAAGCTTCTGTTATTTCTAAATTTTCCACATCTATTGGCTCGTATTTCTTTAATTCTCCGTGAAATACCTCTTTTGGTTCATTCTGTTGTAATACATTTGGTAGTAATCGCTTCTTTGTTCTTTTATTATCTTCTTGTAGTTTCCATTGCTTGGTTTCTATAACCGCTACCAGCATCTTATGATCTGTTTGAATTGTGGTCCAGCCTGCTCTTATATATTTTATTTTGATTCTTGTGTTTTCTGCAGTTAAGATATGGTCTATTTGTGATCTTTTGCTTCCGTTTGTCCATGTCCATAATACGGATTTATCAGTTCGCATTGAGACTACATTCATTTTGTGTAGTTTCAAAAATATTTTCATGAATTCTCCATTTTCATTCGTTTTTCTATGTCCTATATACTTTCCCAACCTACTCATATCTTCATCTGAATCTTCTTCTCCTATTTGCGAATTGAAATCTCCTAATAATATCATCCTACCCTTTCTTAGATGATTATTCACGTATGATCCTAATTCCGCAAAGAACGAATTTGCGTTTGTATTTGGAGCATGTGCATTGACTATTATCCAACTTTCTTCGCCATCCTCATACTCAATTATTGCTGACATAATATTTTTATTTATATCTCTAATCGCTCTAATGGTAATCTCACTATCTTTCTTTTTCAGTATAGCTAAACCTCTTCTCTTATTGGTATTCTTTCTCTCTGACATCCACCATTCATAATGTTGAATTTCTACCTTCACTCCCATGATATTTGCTTCTTGTAATACTGCTATATCCACTCCCGATTGTTGTAATTCTTCATCTATTTCTTCTCTCTTATTTTTTTGGCAACATCCTCTTACATTTAGACTCGCGATTTTTATTAAATTAGTGTTCGCAGTTTTCCGTGTTTCTATGCGTTTTCTGCTTACTAGACCGTTCTGTGGATCTCCTTTGCGTCTCGTCTGGTTTATAGCCTCTTCCTTTTGCATGGATGTAGCAGTATCTTCTTCCTTTGTTATGCTATCTCCTTTAAAATACACCCTTTCAACGCTGTCTACCTGTATTATGTTCTTTCTCTCAATTTCCACCAGTTCTATATATTCTATTTCTGTTTGGTTATTTTTTGTTTTGATTATTCGTGCTCCTGATTTTTCCTGGTATATCCTTATATTCATTCCAGTAATATTAGCTATAGCGTTATATATGTGTTTGGGTTAATTATTTCCTTCTGTAAGTTTGTTACTCGTCTAATATCATTTTCTAAGGCTTTAGGCAGTTCAGCGAAAGCTACCGACTCTTGTGAAATTTTGCTTACTTGATGGCATACTGACCACAGAAAACTTTCTGTTCCTTCTACGCATCTTCTTATTTTAATTCTTCCGTCTTTTACGTTTATCCAAAAAGATTTATTGATAACTTTCTTTTCTACTTCGCACCTCTCCGGGCATCCTTCTTCTTGATCTGTATTGCCATCCTTTCCATTCTCGATGACTAATTGTTCGTTAGAAACACTTGTGCCTTTACCGTCATCAATTTTATTGTTTCTAAACACACTGTTATAATGGTTTACACCATTATAATAAATGTCGATGGTTTCCTTTGATCCGTCCCCAAACTGGAACATCAGCGGTTCATAATTGGGATTGAATATTCGAATATTCATTTCCAAAATTTCTTTCATGGCAATAACACTTTCTGCTCCTACCCATGTGCCATCTTTGGATAAATTTCTTATGTAATCCATCACCAACTCCACATATCTCTCGCTGTTTTCATCTGGTATTACGTTCGATCTGTCCATTAACTCCGTTCTGATTATTTCCTTCATCTGTATCCAATGACTCCGTAGATATTCCACTGTCTTCCTTCTCAGTTCCATTGCCTTCTCTTTAAACTCGGTATTGAAAATCGTCCATCCTGTTATCTGCTGCACAATTGCGTAAAACATGCAATTTTCATCCCCCGGTACATTGATCACTTTTATTTTCCCGTTGTGAAACACTTTTCCTTCTGAACATTCCATTTTGTTCGTCCACTCGTAGTAATCACTTTAAAAATTTTCACTGGTTTTGGCGGGTTTCGTTAATTTAGACACTAATACTCTTGTATTTCAAATCACCACCATTTTTATTTCATCGTGTTTATTTTCAATTATTTTTTCACGTATGAATACTCTCTCGCGTTGACTTTTTGACATTCGAGCATCCAATAATCTGCCTTCTTCATATTTATAATAACCCATCTATCTTCCCTTCTTCATATTTATAATAACCCATCTTTAAGTTATTCCCTTTCTAGCTGTTGGTGTCATCATTTCTCCACAGATCTATCTAAGTTGCACTACTATGCTCCTTTGATTTCAATTTTTTGAAAAGGAAAGGGCTCTCAGTTGGATAGTTTGAAATATTCCGGCATTTCTTGTAACCCTTCCAGTTTTCCGTTATAATTTCACAGAACTCAACGTTCCGTCGTTTTGCGATTTCCCCTTGTAAATCTTTCCAATCACCAAATACATGTTATAACTAATACAATCTCTTTCATTCATCTGTTCACCTATCACTCATACTGCTAGCAGAGCTTTTAGTTCTCATTGCTACCCCGTCGTTCCCATTCATATTACCGCCCGCCACCCCCTGTCTATCTGTCACTCCAACACACTGTAATCTCGCAAATTCCCCCCACACACACTACAATCGTCATCCCTCTCCTCTCTGACTCTCTGACCTCTGGCAATAAACAACTGATTACACTTTATCACTTCTCACGTCACTTTTTCTGAAAAAAACGCTTTACGCATTAAGCATTTTAAAATTTTTAGAATAACATTGAACACTACAATCAAGCAAATAAAAAGGCCGCATTGGAAATGCAATTGTTCCCTAGACAGTGTGCCCAGTTCCTCCTTGATGCTAAATGTGTTCAAGGTGCATGAAAAGTCGAGATTTGATGCAAACTCGAAAAAAAAAAATTTGACGACGATTCACTTTTTTGGATTTTGGCACATTTTTGCCTTTCTCATATAGAAAGGTTATGCAATCACTCTGAAAAACGTCAACCTAATCCTCGCCCGGAGGGCCGAGTGTCATATCCCATTCGACTCAGTTCGTCGAGATCGGAAAAAGTCTGTATGTGTGTATGTATGTGTGTATGTATGTGTGTATGTATGTGTGTGTGTATGTGTGTGTGTCTGTGTGTGTGTGTGTGTATGTGCGTATGTGTCAAATAATGTCACTCATTTTTCTCAGAGATGGCTGGATCGATTTGCCCAAACTGAAAGGTGCAACCTTCCCATCGGCTGCTATTGAATTTTGGATCGATCGGAATTCTGGTTCCGGAATTACGG
This sequence comes from Topomyia yanbarensis, assembly GCF_030247195.1. NCBI lineage: Eukaryota > Metazoa > Arthropoda > Insecta > Diptera > Culicidae > Topomyia > Topomyia yanbarensis. The sequence goes on from NC_080671.1 coordinate 251,702,731, forward strand.
GTTTCAGAGTGCGGCCACACAGAAATTTCTCATATAAACTATAGGAAAAATTAAAAATAGAATTTTTATTTTTGATGCTAAATGTGTTCAAGGTGCATAAAACGTCGAGATTTGATGCAAACTCGAAAAAAAAAATTTGACGACGATTCACTTTTTTGGATTTTGGCACATTTTTGCCTTTCTCATATAGAAAGGTTATGCATCACTCTGAAAAACGTCAACCTAATCCCGGCAAATTTTTTTTCGACTCGCATAAGGTTTCTGGATTTTAACAGGGGCGTAGTTGATGGTTTACGGAGAGAGGTTACACCTCCCCTCTACTGTTCACTCCCCTCCCTTTAAAATCTCCTTAAATCACCCCTCAGACCACCACCCCATCCAACCCTCATAGCCTTCCCTTTCAACCCCATCATCTTTAAACCACAACTAAATCACAAAGCATACCAATTTAAGCTGGGGAGTCGTTCTTTCATGGTACTTTCGCCCTCCTCACACACCCACCCCCGCATGACAAAATGAGTTAGCAAGCAGATAACATTGATCTAATGCTGATTAGGTTAGTAAAGTATGATATTTTTTTGTTTCAGGTGTTTCACCGTCGACACGTAGCTCATCAAGTTCGTGGCTGGCAAGCCATTGTGTATAAGTGCAAAGTGTACTAAGAATGTAATGGACATTTCCATAATTATGTTGAACATAAAAAGCCTCCGTGCCTCCATAGTGTGGAGGAATGAGAAAGGCACAATTGCACCATTAGGTGGATTAAAACAGGTTTTTACATCCTAGATTGCATGATTCAGTGATCGAAACCCAAAACTTCATAATGTATTTGAAATTATTAAATTAAAATTTGTTTTTTGTAAGTAAGTCCTTGTTAATCCATAGGCACACCAAAAGCTGATAAAATTGTAACAACTTTCTCGGGTGATTTTATATCGATTTATAGCGATTTGGGCAAATCGGTCCAGCCATCTCTGAGAAAAATGAGTGACATTATTTGACACATACGCACATACATACACACACACATAAACACACAGAGTGGGGGCAGCAGGGACAGGAAGGACAGGAGCCTAGGGGCTTAACGAACCCCCCCCCCCACGGTGGAACTGCGAGTTGGGAAGCTTTGCTAGGATATGGTGGGGCTAAAATTGGGCCCCTCTAAACCTCTAAAAAAAGCCATAACTCCGAAAGCAGCTCCGACGAAGCGAGTCTGTGCCGTTTCTGCTAAGATCCTATGATTCCAATAATCTAAGATCTAGGCAATAAAAGCACTCTAGCCCAACCGGAGTGCCAACCGGCACATCAGGATCGACGCCAGTAACATCCTGATTATGGTATACTGGCCATGGCGAACGTCAACGGACAGGACACGGATGACGATTAGGATGGCGAATTTGGGCTGACAGGCGTCCTGTTTTACTCCCTGAGTAAGGAAGGATGACACCGACTTGAAATGGCGAGTGGGCTAACAGCACGGCTGCCTCCGTCCCAACAAAACCCTGGCAGGTCTCCGGGTACGTTCGAAACTCGCCATCATTTGGTTGGTGGTACTAGGTTCGGTTGAAGCATTCCCGATTTACGCCGATCCGGCTCTGAACACTACTCCCCATGAAGGATAGTGTCAACCCTTGCATGACCTCACTGCTGCGTTTTGGCAGCATAGATAATCATGGGATCGCGAGAGGCGACTATGTGCAGCGAGTGGAGATAGCGGCCCGGAGTTGGGACCCAATAAAATGGAGAAAAAACAAGCAACCGATATAAATGGAGCAGGCACGGTGAATCCGTTTGCCAGAGGTGGGTTGGTGAGGTCACCACCACCAATAGTAGCTGAAGTCATCCAGCAAGAGCAGGAGGATGGGAAGCCGAAGCAACAGCAACAGCAGCAACAAAAACAGCCGGAGCAGAGCAAAATGAGCTACACCCCACAAACGCCAAAGGTAGTGGTAGCGAGGCACTTGGTGGAGGAGCTCCACAAGTTCGTGGACACGAAAAACAATGTCCACAAAGACATTAAGGAGATGGTCATCAAAATCCGGAAGGCGCTACTGTGTGCCGTGAAAGAGTACGATACGGCAACGCAGAGGGCAGATTCAGCTGAGCGAGCATCGACGTCGGCTAAGGCCACGAAACAGGGTAAGGGGAGGCAAATTGGAGTTGAGAACACGCCAGTTCCCATAACTCCAAAGAGGACAAGATCCTCGCCAGGAGACGAAAGACCAGGCGGGTCAAAGAGGCAGACGCTCGAAGACGCTGTTGCTGCCGAAGGAAAGGACGCCACCTTACAGGGTGAAAGCTGGAGTACCGTTGTAGATCGGAAGGAGAAACGCGGGAAACAGCAAAAAAAGAAGGAGGAGCGAAAAGGGGAGCAGAAGAGTAAATCAGAACCCTCGGCTCGTCAGAAGGCGCCTAAGTGAGATGCCGTGATCGTCAAAGCAAATGACGAGACTACGTACGCAGCACTGCTCAAAAAGGTTAGAAAGGACCCGGAGCTGAAAGATTTGGGTGAAAACGTGTTAAGAGTCAGGCGTACCCAAAAAAATGAGATGGGGTGACGCCAACAGGATTGTGATGGCCAAGACCAAAGGGGGCTCCTCATCCCCAGAACGGTCTCCGGACCGGTTGGCAACGATTATCGAAGTACTCTTCCCGTCTCGAGCCACAAGCCACTGGCCACCTGCACTACGAGACAGTGCGGACACGGCCGAAATGGTGGCTCCAGTGACTAATGAAGAACTACTCGCATTGGCTAAATCCCTAGCAATGAACAAAGCTCCAGGGCCGGATGGCGTTCCAAACAACGCTCTCAAGGCAGCGATCATAGCGAACCCGAACATGTTCAGGCTAGCTATGCAGAGATGCCTTGACGAGTGCCGTTTCCCCGATAGATGGAAAAGGCAGAAATTGGTGCTGTTACCGAAGCCCGGGAAGCCGCCAGGCGACCCATCGGCGTACAGACCAATCTGTCCGATCGACACGACTGGCAAACTGCTTGAGAGGATCATCCTCAACAGGCTAACCCCGTACGCGGAAGGTACGGACGGTCTGTCAAGCAACCAGTTTGGCTTTCGGAAGGGTAAGTCCACAGTGGACGCTCTCAACTCGGTGATAAATACTGCTGAGATAGCGATCCAACGGAAAAGGCGAGGTATTCGATACTGTGCGTTAGTGACACTTGCAGTGAAGAACGCATTCAACAACGCAAGCTGGGATGCCATCGCGCTCTCGTTACACCGGCTTAGCCTACTGGTGGGTCTGTACCGGATTCTGGAAAGTTACTTCCAGAACCGCGTACTGCTATATGAGACCGATGCCGGTCAGAAAAGGGTTCCGATTACCGCCGGAGTCCCACAGGGCTCGATCCTAGGCCCGGTGCTATGGAACCCCATGTATGACGGGGTTCTGAGACTGAAGTTCCCTCCTGGGGTCGAGATCGTCGGCTTTGCCGACGACGTAACCTTGGAGGTCTACGGGGAGTCAATTCCTGAGGTAGAACTAACCGCAGAACATGCGATTAGCACGGTGGAGGAATGGATGAGCGCGAGAGGCCTGGAGCTCGCTCATCATAAGACGGAGGTAGTTATCGTCAACAACCGCAAGTCGGCACAACATGCAGTTATCCATGTGGGAGAAGTCGCGATCACTTCACAGCGAAGTCTGAAGTCTCTCGGAGTCATTATAGACGACAAGCTGACCTTCGGCAGCCATGTCGTCTATACATGCAAGAGAGCGTCGACTGCTGTTGCGGCTCTATCGAGAATGATGTCCAACAGCTCAAAAGCCTGCGCCAGTAGACATAGGTTACTGGCAGGCGTTGCCGTATCTATCCTCAGGTACGGCGGCCCGTCATGGTCAAGAGAACTGAGGGTAACCAGTTACCTACAGAAACTGGAGAGCACCTACCGCGTGATGTGCCTCAAAGTGATATCTGCCTACCGCACGGTATCACACGATGCATCCTGCGTGATAGCGAGCATGATGCCAGTCGGGCTGGTCATTCGGGAAGATGAGGAGTGCTTTGAGCTACGTGGAAATAGGGGAGCCCGCGAGCGCACCAGGGTGACCTCGGTCGCCAGATGGCAGCGTGAGTGGGACAACTCCTCGAAAGGTAGGTGGACCCACCGGCTGATACTTAGCATATCGAGCTGGGTGGGAAGACCCCATGGGGAAGTTCACTTCCACCTGACACAATTCCTGTCAGGCCATGGCTGTTTCCGACAGTACCTCCACAGGTTCGTGCACGCGGAGTTCCCAGTCTGCCCGGACTGCCCAGGTGTAGACGAAACTGCCGAACACATACTGTTCGTATGTCATCGGTTCGACGTCGAAAGAAGAGCAATGCTTGACGTCTGTGGCTGGGACACAACCCCTGATACCCCTATTCAGCGGATGTGTCAATCGGTGGAGAAGTGGAACGCAGTCTCGGCTGCTACCATCCAGATTGCCAGTAGGCTACAGGTAATCTGGCGAACCGAGCAACACACGGCGGGCACGGCTAACTAGTGATTGGTTAGCTGTAGCGAAAAAGGCCAAGCGCAAAAAAGGGAGTGAATGGTCTGTTCATGCCGAGGCAGGTTTGGCGCAGCGACTGGCAACCGCGTAAGGGGTAAACCCAGCCACCCCGAAGCAAGACAGAAGAGTGAGTGTATAGGCGTATAAGTGGACTGCCTCATGCCAAGACGGGTGGGTCGTAGCGTAGTATGTTGGGACTTAGCTATCGATGCCTCATGGCGTGGCAGAGGAGTGAAAGGGTGAGCATCCAAGTCAGTCTCACACGGCATGTTAAGGGTGAGCACAAAAGTTAGCCTCACATGGTATGGTAGAGGCTAACACAAAAGTAAGCTTAGCAAGGAACGAAAAAGGTGAGCACACAAGTCAGCCTCGCATTGTATGTTAGAAGTGGGGCCTAAGAAAAATGTCCCACATGGGATGCTAGGGGGAGTGACATAGGTACAATAAAGTGGCACGATCGAGAGTGAATCAGGTGAGCACCCAAGTCTGCCTCACATGGTATGGGTGGGGCGAGCACAAAAGTAAGCCTAGCAAGAAATGAGTCAGCCTCGCAAGGAACGAAAAAGGTGAGCACAAAAGTCAGCCTCATGTGGAGTGTTTGAGAGTGAATCAAGGTGCGATTGAGAGAGCACCCAAGTAAGTCTCACACAGGACGTATGAACGCGTGAGTGAGAGTGAATGAGTACATTAAGTACAGCCATCCCCCCAGAAGTAACACCGAGAGGTAGTTACTAGGAGGAACGATGGCGGAGCCCAATGGAGTTTAGTCGGTATTAATGGCAGCATCACCATTCGAGCCCGACACGCCCCCAATGCACCCCTTCCGGCAAATGCCTGGGCAATGCGCAATACAGACCCGGTGGTTAGCCACAGTGGTCCTTAGCCTCTTGCCCAGGAACTCCTATCTCTACCTCCCCGCGGAACCGGCTGAGATACGAGTAGCCATAGGAATGTTCGAGTAGCCAACTCGTTGGGACTATGGTCGTATGCTGACAGGGAAGGGTTGCCGGCATACAATAACGCTATGGACCTCCCGTTCCGGTGATATGGGCCCACCAAACGGGATAACCCCAATTCCAAGGCGTGAAGCGATCCGTGCCGAGGGATGAATGATCGGGGGGGTGAAAAAGATGCCCAATCGTTAACGGAGCCTGTGGGGTACCTGGGCACCCCCCACAGTAAGTGTCTCTTACCACGTTAATGCGGAGCTCTGGCGTGGCGGACCTATTTTCTCGCGCAATTCGTGGGTCTTAATATGAGTCTTTGCAATAACAATAATAAAAAAAGTATGCGTTGAGGAGGCGGAAGCGATTACGGCGCTGAACCCCTTTGCCAAAAGGGGTCTGGCGAGGTCTTCCCCGACAGGGGCTGACAACGGAGCGAAGGTGGCCGCAAATAACGGCACCTAAGGTGAAATGGTTGTGGTAGGAGATAATATTACCAGCACGCTTGGCGGACCACTACCTGCGATGCAGGAAGTGGTCAAGCAGCCGGATAGTATTATCGAATTCACAAGCGGGAAGAATAACATCAGCAAGGAACTAAAACAGAACCTGCTGGTGCTTCGTCAGGCTGTTCGAGTCGCAATACAAGAACAAGTAGCCTACATGAAGAGGTTGCCGGAAAGAAAGAAGGCCGATTGCGGTATCCAAACCGAGGCCTTCTCCTTCCACGGCGGAGCGACGATGGCGCAGGAGGCGATAGATTTCGCTTTATCGGCCACCAAACGCATAATGGAGGGGGAGACTGCGAAGCGGCCTAGGCCTAATGTAGGCACGCGCAGCAATGCCAAACGATGTGCAACCAACAAGGCCAAACGTCGCTTGGGAGGTGCGGATCCGGGTGCGAAGGATCCCGCAGGGCGGCGTCCCGAGAAGGCGACTTCCCAAAGGCGAAAGCCGCCAATCGGGCGCGTACTGCGGAGCGACCTGGCACCAGCCTGCCGGCGCCGTCGGTACAAGATGGCGAATGGCAGGTGGTCAGCAGGCAGCGGAAGTCCAACGCACCTCGACCCGCTAAGAAGAAGGCGAGGGATAGAGGAGAGGCCCTGCTGGTGAAAACCAACGGGAGCAGCTATGCGGATGTCCTAAAATCGATGCGGGCGGCCGAAAGCCTCTCGAATTTAGGACAGGATGTGCGAAGCGTCAGACGCACCAAAGATGGCGAAATGATCTTGGTGCTGAAGCGTGGATCACAATCCAATGGAGCAACGTATAGGAGGTTGGCCCAAGAGGTCTTGGGAAACGGCGCTCAGGTGAGGTCGTTGGGAGCGGAAGTGACTCTCCAGTGTAAGCAACTGGACGAGATCACAAACGCAGAGGATGTCGTCTCGGCCGTTAAGCAGCAGTGCGGCGTCGAGATCGATCAGAACTCTGTACGTATCAGGGAGCGGTTGCTTGGCACGCAGGTAGCTTACTTCAAGTTACCGGCCGCGGAAGCCAAGAAAGTAACTGACAAAAGGAAGTTGAAGATCGGATGGTCAGTATGCCCAGTTAGCATACCCCAGCCTCCTTCAGTGGACCGATGTTTTAAATGTCTGGAGCCAGGCCACAAGTCATACGACTGTAAGGGCCCAGACAGGAGCAAGTTGTGTCGTCGCTGCGGCGAGGAGGGACACAAGGCGCTGAAATGCGAGAGAGCACCCAAGTGTCTCATCTGCGCTAGCAAGAAGCAGGGCCGCAACCATGTTATGGGCGGACCTGCTTGTCCCTTCGGGAAGGCGGGAAAGAGGAAGCAATGGCAATCGTCACACAGCTGAATCTTAACCACTGCGCACCTGCTCAGCAGTTACTGTGGCAGTCGGTATTGGAGTCGGGGACAGATGTCGCCCTTCTATCCGACCCGTACAACGTCCCTGCCGACAACGGCAACTGGGTGGCGGACGAGTCTGGAATGGCGGCAATCTGTGCAACGGGTCGGTTCCCAGTCCAGGAAGTAGTACAGTCCTCTGCGGAGGGTGTTTTTTTTTTACAATGGAGAAGACCTTAATGTCCTAGCCCAGTACACGTGCTAACGGTAGCGTCCAATCTACCACACTGGGTGCACTGGGGCGTGTCGGACTCGAATGGTGACCAGCCATTAATACCGACTAAACTCCATTGGGCTCCGCCATCATTCCTCCCAGGAACTTCTGGGGGGATGGCTGTACTAAATGTACTCATTCACTCTCACTCACGCGTTCATACATCCTGTATGAGGCTTACTTGGGTGCTCTCTCAATCGCACTTTGATTCACTCTCAAACACTCCCACATGAGGCTGACTTTTGTGCTCACCTTTTACGTTCCATGCGAGGCTGACTTGTGTGCTCACCTTACTCATTCCTTGCTAGGCTTACTTTTGTGCTCGCCCTACCCATACCATGTGAGGCTGACTTGGGTGCTCACCCTATCACCTGATTCACTCTCAGTCGTGCCACTCTTTTGTACCTTTGTCACTACCCCTGGCATCCCATGTGGGACATTTTTCTTAGGCCCCACTTCTGACATACCATGCGAGGCTGACTTGTGTACTCACCTTTTTCACTCCTTGCTAGGCTGACTTTTGTGCTAGCCTCTACCAACCTGTGAGGCTGACTTTTATGCTCACCCTTAACATGCAGTGTGAGACTGACTTGGGTGCTCACCCTTTCACTCCTCTGCCACGCCATGAGGCATCGATAGCTTAGTTCCAACATACTACGCTACGACCCTCCCGTCTTGGCATGAGGCAGTCCACTTATACGCCTATACACTCACTCTTCTGTCTTGCTTCGGGGTGGCTGGGTTTACCCCTTACACGGTTGCCATTCGCTGCGCCAAACCTACCTCGGCATGAACAGACCATTCACTCCCTTTTTTGCGCTTGGCCTCTTTCCCTCCAGCTAACCAATCACTAGTTAGCCGTGCCCGTCGTCTGTTGCTTGGTTCGCCAGATTACCTGTAGCCTACAGGCAATCTGGATGGTAGCAGCCGAGACTGCGTTTCACTTCTCCACCGATTGACACATCCGCTGAATAAGGGTATCAGGGGTTGTGTCCCAGCCACAGACGTCAAGACTTCTTTCGACGTCGAACCGATGACATACGAACAGTATGTGTTCGGCAGTTTCGTCTACACCTGGGCAGTCCGGGCAGACTGGGAACTCCGCGTGCACGAACCTGTGGAGGTACTGTCGGAAACAGCCATGGCCTGACAGGAATTGTGTCAGGTGGAAGTGAACTTCCCCATGGGGTCTTCCCACCCAGCTCGATTTGCTAGGTATCAGCCGGTGGGTCCACCTACCTTTCGAGGAGTTGTCCCACTCACGCTGCCATCTGGCGACCGAGGTCACCCTGGTGCGCTCGCGGGCTCCCCTATTTCCACGTATCTCAAAGCACTCCTCATCTTCCCGAATGACCAGCCCGACTGGCATCATGCTCGCTATCACGCAGGATGCATCGTGTGATACCGTGCGGTAGGCAGATATCACTCTGAGGCACATCACGCGGTAGGTGCTCTCCAGTTTCTGTAGGTAACTGGTTAAGCTCAGTGCTCTCGACCATGACGGGCCGCCGTATCTGAGGATAGATACGGCAACGCCTGCCAGTAACCTATGTCTACTGGCGCACACCTTTGAGCTGTTGGACATCATTCTCGATAGAGCCGCAACAGCAGTCGACGCTCTCTTGCACGTATAGTCGACATGGCTGCCGAAGGTCAGCTTGTCGTCTATAATGACTCCGAGAGACTTCAGACTTCGCTGTGAAGTGATCGCGACTTCTCCCACATGGATAACTGCATGTTGTGCCGACTTGCGGTTGTTGACGATAACTACCTCCGTCTTATGATGAGCGAGCTCCAGGCCTCTCGCGCTCATCCATTCCTCCACCGTGCTAATCGCGTGTTCTGCGGTTAGTTCTACCTCAGGAATTGACTCCCCGTAGACCTCCAAGGTTACGTCGTCGGCAAAGCCGACGATCTTGACCCCAGGAGGGAACTTCAGTCTCAGAACCCCGTCATACATGAGGTTCCATAGCACCGGGCCTAGGATCGAGCCCTGCGGGACTCCGGCGGTAATCGGAACCCTTTTCTGACCGGCATTGGTCTCGTATAGCAGTACGCGGTTTTGGAAGTAACTTTCCAGGATCCGGTACAGACCCACCGGTAGGCTAAGCCGGTGTAACGAGAGCGCGATGGCATCCCAGCTTGCGCTGTTGAATGCGTTCTTCACGTCAAGTGTCACTAACGCACAGTATCGAATACCTCGCCTTTTTCGTTGGATCGCTATCTCGGCAGTATTTATCACTGAGTTGAGAGCGTCCACTGTGGACTTACCCTTCCGAAAGCCAAACTGGTTGCTTGACAGACCGTCCGTACCTTCCGCTTACGGGGTGAGCCTGTTGAGGATGATCCTCTCAAGCAGTTTGCCAGTCGTGTCTATCAGACAGATTGGTCTGTACGCCGATGGGTCGCCTGGCGGCTTCCCGGGCTTCGGCAACAGCACCAGTTTCTGCCTTTTCCATCTATCGGGGAAACGGCACTCGTCAAGGCATCTCTGCATAGCTAGCCTGAACATGTTCGGGTTCGCTATGATCGCTGCCTTGAGAGCGTTGTTTGGAACTCCATCTTGCCCTGGAGCTTTGTTCATTGCTAGGGATTTAGCCACTGCGAGTAGTTCTTCATTCGTCACTTGAGCCACCATTTCGACCGTGCCCGCACTGTCTCGTAGTGCAGGTGGCCAGGGGCTTGTGGCTCGAGACGGGAAGAGTACTTCGATAATCGTTGCCAACCGGTCCGGAGACCGTTCTGGGGGTGAGGAGCCCCCTTTGGTCTTGGCCATCACAATCCGGTAGGCGTCACCCCACGGATTCGCGTTGGCATTCTCACACAGGTTGTCGAAACACGCTCTCTTGCTGCTTTTAATAGCCTTGTTAAGGGCTAATTTCGCAGCTCGAAACACCGGGCCTGTACCGGATCTTGGAAACTACTTCCAGAACCGTGTACTATTATACGAGACCGATGCCGGTCAGCAAAGTGTTCTTATTACTGCAGGAGTTCCGCAAGGTTCAATCCTGGGCCCGGTACTATGGAACCTTATGTATGACGGGGTTCTGAGACTAAAGTTCCCTCCGGGTGTGAAAATCGTCGGTTTTGCCGATGATGTCACCCTGGCGGTCTACGGGGAGTCAATCTCCGAGGTAGAACTAACGGTGGCACACACGATAAGCATAGTGGCGGAATGGATTAGCGCGAGAGGCCTAGAGCTCGCCCATCACAAGACGGAGGTGGTTGTTGTCAATAACCGCAAGTCGGTACAACAAGCAGTTATTCAAGCGGGAGAAGTCGAGATAATTTCTAAGCGGAGTCTGAAGATTCTTGGGGCCATCATAGACGACAAGCTGACCTTCGGCAGCCATGTCGACTATGCGTGCAAGAAGGCTTCGGTGGCTGTCGCGGCATTATCGAGGATGATGTCCAACAGCTCCAAGGTGTGCGCCAGTAGACGCAGGCTACTGGCCGGTGTCGCCGTATCTATCCTTAGGTACGGTGGACCGTACCTAAGGATAGATGTTTCCGACAGTACCTCCACAGGTTTGGGCACGCTGAGGCCCCAGTCTGCCCAGACTGCCCAGGTGTCGACGAAACTGCGGAGCACGTACTATTCGTATGTCCCCGCTTCGACGTCGAAAGAGGCGCTATGCTAGGCGTCTGCGGCTTGGACACAACCCCTGATACCCTTGTACAGGGGATGTGCCAAGCGGTAGAGAAGTGGAACGCAGTTTCGACTGCTACCACTCAGATTGCCTGCCAGCTGCAGAGAGCATGGAGCGCCGAGCAGCAGGCGAGGAGTTAGAGTGAGTGAATTGGCGGATGATAGACGAAGGTATGGTCTACCCATGCCGAGATGGGAGTGAGTGTGCGAGAATGTAAGGCACGAGTGAGAGCGTACGCTAAGTACGGCCATCCCACCAGAAGTAATGCCGAAAGGTAGTTCCTGGGGATAGATGGCGGAGCCCAATGGAGTTTAGTCGGTATTAATGGAAGAGTCACCATTCGAGTCCGACACGCCCCCAGTGCACCCCGTGTGGCAGATTGGACCCTACCAATAGCACGTGTACTGGGCTAGGACATAAAGGTCTTCTCCATTGTAAAAAAAAAGACTTTTTCCGATCTCGACGAACTGAGTCGAATGGGATATGACACTTGGCCCTCCGGGCCAGGATTGAGTTAACGATTTTCAGAGAAAGGCACTAATAATTCTATTTTTAATTTTTCCTACAGTTTATATGAGAAATTTCTGTGTGGCCGCACTCTTAAACCCGTAATTCCGGAACCAGAATTCCGATCGATCCAAAATTCAATAGCAGCCGATAGGAAGGTTGCACCTTTCATTTGAGACTAAGTTTGGGCAAATCGGTCCAGCCATCTCTGATAAAAATGAGTGACATAATTTGACACATACGCACATATATACACACACATACAGACTTTTTCCGATCTCGACGAACTGAGTCGAATGGGATATGACACTCGGCCCTCCGGGCCGGGATTGAGTTGATGATTTTCAGAGTGATTGCATAACTTTTCTATATGAGAAAGGCAAAAATGTGCCAAAATCCAAAAAAGCGAATCGTCGTCAAATTTTTTTTTCGAGTTTGCATCAAATCTCGACGTTTTATGCGCCTTGAAGACATTTAGCATCAAAAATAAAAATTCTATTTTTAATTATTCCTTTAATTTATATGAGAAATTTCTGTGTGGCCGCACTCTTAACCCCGTAATTTCGGAACCAGAATCCCGATCGATCCAAAATTCAATAGAAACCGATGGGAAGGTTGCACCTTTCATTTGAGTTTGGGCAAATCGGTCCAGCCATCTCTGATAAAAATGAGTGACATTATTTGACACATATGCACATACATACACACACACAGACACACACACACACACACACACATACACACACACACACACACACGACGACGATTTCGACGAACTGAGTCGAATGGGATATGACACTCGACCCTCCGGGCCGGGATTAGGTTGGCGATTTTCAGAGTGATTGCATAACTTTTCTGGATGAGAAAGGCAAAAATGTTGGGTTTAAATGAAGAGTAAATGCAGATAAATTTCAATGTATTCAAAGCCCCATTCTGAGCAGAAAAAATATATTTTCAGATTTCTCCGGGTCTTGGGCGAAAATGACACTTATTTGAATGAACTAAAGTAGACAGTTTATTGCAATTTTGGGGTGAGAATCCTGTTTGTCTCTATCAACATTAAAAGAAAGATGATTGAAAAAGAAAAAAACCTGTTTTAATCCACCTAGCGGTGCAATTGTGCCTTTCTCATTTCTCTAAACTATGGCACGGAGGCTTTTTATGTTCAACATAATTGTGGAAATGTCCATTACATTCTTAGTACACTTTGCACTTATACACAATGGCTTGCCAGCCACGAACTTGATGAGCTACGTGTCGACAGTGAAACACTTGAAACAAAAAAATATCATACTCCATTAGCCTAATCAGTATTAGATCAATGTTATCTGCTTGCTAACTCATTTTGTCATGCGGGGGTGGGTATGTGAGAAGGGCGAAAGTCCCATGAACGAACGACTCCCCAGCTTAAATTGGTATGCTTTGTGATATAGTGGTGGTTTAAAGATGATGGGGTTGAAAGGGAGGGGTATGAGGGCTGGATGGGGTGGTGGTCTGAGGGGTGATTTAAGGAGATTTTTAAAGGAGGGAAGTGAACAGTAGAGGGGGGGGTGTAACCCCTCTCCGTAAACAATCAACTACGCCCCTGTTAAAATCCAGAAACCTTATGAGAGTCGAAAAAAAAGGGCCGGGATCAGGTTGACGTTTTTCAGAGTGATTGCATAACCTTTCTATATGAGAAAGGCAAAAATGTGCCAAAATCCAAAAAAGTGAATCGTCGTCAAATTTTTTTTCGAGTTTGCATCAAATCTCGACGTTTCATGCACCTTGAACACATTTAACATCAAAAATAAAAATTCTATTTTTAATTTTTCCTATAGTTACCCGTATGAAACCCGTAATTCCGGAACCAGTATTCCGATCGATCCAAAATTCAATAGCAGCCGATGGGAAGGTTGCACCTTTCATTTGAGACTAAGTTTGGGCAAATCGGTCCAGCCATCTCTGAGAAAAATGAGTGACATTATTTGACACATACGCACATACATACACACACACATACACACACATACACACATACATACATACACACACATACAGACTTTTTCCGATCTCGACGAACTGAGTCGAATGGGATATGACACTCGGCCCTCCGGGCCGGGATTAGGTTGACGTTTTTCAGAGTGATTGCATAACCTTTCTATATGAGAAAGGCAAAAATGTGCCAAAATCCAAAAAAGTGAATCGTCGTCAAATTTTTTTTTTCGAGTTTGCATCAAATCTCGACGTTTCATGCACCTTGAACACATTTAACATCGAAAATAAAAATTCTATTTTTAATTTTTCCTATAGTTTATATGAGAAATTTCTGTGTGGCCGCACTCTGAAACCCGTAATTCCGGAACTAGTATTCCGATCGATCCAAAATTCAATAGCAGCCGATGGGAAGGTTGCACCTTTCATTTGAGACTAAGTTTGGGCAAATCGGTCCAGCCATCTCTGAGCAAAATGAGTGACATTATTTGACACATACGCACATACATACACACACATACACACACATACACACACACACATACATACATACACACACACATACAGACTTTTTCCGATCTCGACGAACTGAGTCGAATGGGATATGACACTCGGCCCTCCGGGCCGGGATTAGGTTGACGTTTTTCAGAGTGATTGCATAACCTTTCTATATGAGAAAGGCAAAAATGTGCCAAAATCCAAAAAAGTGAATCGTAGTCAAATTTTTTTTTCGAGTTTGCATCAAATCTCGACGTTTCATGCACCTTGAACACATTTAGCATCAAAAATAAAAATTCTATTTTTAATTTTTCCTATAGTTTATATGAGAAATTTCTGTGTGGCCGTACTCTGAAACCCGTAATTCCGGAACCAGAATTCCGATCGATCCAAAATTCAATAGCAGCCGATGGGAAGGTTGCACCTTTCATTTGAGACTAAGTTTGGGCAAATCGGTCCAGCCATCTCTGAGAAAAATGAGTGACATTATTTGACACATACGCACATACATACACACACACACATACACGCACTCATACACACACACATACACACACATACATACATACACACACACATACAGACTTTTTCCGATCTCGACGAACTGAGTCGAATGGGATATGACACCCGGCCCTCCGGGCCGGGATTAGGTTGACGTTTTTCAGAGTGATTGCATAACCTTTCTATATGAGAAAGGCAAAAATGTGCCAAAATCCAAAAAAGTGAATCGTAGTCAAATTTTTTTTTCGAGTTTGCATCAAATCTCGACGTTTCATGCACCTTGAACACATTTAGCATCAAAAATAAAAATTCTATTTTTAATTTTTCCTATAGTTTATATGAGAAATTTCTGTGTGGCCGTACTCTGAAACCCGTAATTCCGGAACCAGAATTCCGATCGATCCAAAATTCAATAGCAGCCGATGGGAAGGTTGCACCTTTCATTTGAGACTAAGTTTGGGCAAATCGGTCCAGCCATCTCTGAGAAAAATGAGTGACATTATTTGACACATACGCACATACATACACACACACATACACACACACATACACACACACATACACACACATACATACATACACACACACATACAGACATTTTCCGATCTCGACGAACTGAGTCGAATGGGATATGACACCCGGCCCTCCGGGCCGGGATTAGGTTGACGTTTTTCAGAGTGATTGCATAACCTTTCTATATGAGAAAGGCAAAAATGTGCCAAAATCCAAAAAAGTGAATCGTAGTCAAATTTTTTTTTCGAGTTTGCATCAAATCTCGACGTTTCATGCACCTTGAACACATTTAGCATCAAAAATAAAAATTCTATTTTTAATTTTTCCTATAGTTTATATGAGAAATTTCTGTGTGGCCGTACTCTGAAACCCGTAATTCCGGAACCAGAATTCCGATCGATCCAAAATTCAATAGCAGCCGATGGGAAGGTTGCACCTTTCATTTGAGACTAAGTTTGGGCAAATCGGTCCAGCCATCTCTGAGAAAAATGAGTGACATTATTTGACACATACGCACATACATACACACACACATACACACACTCATACACACACATATACACACACACATACATACATACACACACACATACAGACTTTTTCCGATCTCGACGAACTGAGTCGAATGGGATATGACACCCGGCCCTCCGGGCCGGGATTAGGTTGATGTTTTTCAGAGTG